>NC_089232.1:54075228-54295965 GCF_963924675.1 Phocoena phocoena
GAGAGAAGAGGAAGTTGGCGGCAATTTGGAAAAGATAGCCACAAAGTTAAGAATTCCCAGCACATACAAAGTATCAGTATTACTTACTTTCAAGGTGACTTCGGAGAAAATATTGATTGTAGAAAGCCAAACACACTGACTGTTAAAACTTCTAAACATGAATAAGGAACAAGAACACTAAGGAAGCTTTAAGAGCTAACTCTGATAATCAAAACAAAGAATCAGAGATAATGAAGATAATCTCTCTCAGTAAATTCAAATCCCAGGTGAGTTACACAATCACAATAATAAAGCAAAGAAGAATGAACTATCTAGAAAACAGAACAATGGAGGCTATCACAGGACCCAGAAACATCCTGCAATTAAACAGAAACAAACATATAGAAAGCAGTAATCAATTTAAAAATGTATTTTTATATTATATATATGTATTTTAAAATATATATGTACTAGGATTCATTAAATGAATTTTAAAGCCATTCACTCATAAAGACTTCCACTCAGCAGCAAACCCACCAAAATAACTTACAGTATATAACCTGTCAGATTAGTAAACATTTAAAATAGAAAGATTTTCCATATTGCATTTACCTGTTTATAGCCTCTGTGATCTAAGGGTAGGATGTGCTGCATAGTCATCTTTAAGTTCCCAGCATCCAGTTCAGTGCCTGGTAGATTATTAAATGAATAAAAGTAGTTACTTAAAGATAGATAGACCTAACCCTATGCTGAAGAAAGGGGGGGGATGAAAAAAGGGGCGAGGAGGGGGAGCAGGGGGATTAGAAGGAAGAGGTGGAGAGGGGAGGGGGGAAAAAGAGAAAAGTGGAAAGTACATTCTGCACAAAAATGTAGATTTTTATCACTTAGCCAAATGTTCTTACCTTGATACAGTTTGATGAGTGAAATTTTAAGTCAGAGGAGGTGAGATTCAAGCTTGCCTCCACTACTTGCTCTCTGTTTGATCTTGGACAAAATTTTCTCTGAGCCTCTGTTACCTCAGCTGTAAAACAGTTTTAAGTAGAAGGAAACACTAAAATAGATTTGTCCCAGCTAGAGAAGGAAGTTCAATTTATATAACCATTGAAATCAAAGGAAAATATCTAAACATGTTTTTGCTGGAAGTTAAACTATTTTAAAACATTTTTGTAACAAAGTATAACAAAACAAATAGTAAAAGAAATGTTAACAGAACGTGCAAATGTGACAGATGTCAGGACAAAACCTTACTATTTCTACATATAAAGAATGAATGCAAATCTTTAAAATCAATAGCTAAATTACATTCAATAAGATTAAAAAGGATTGCAAATTTTATATAAGAAATTAACATCACATAAAAGTTACTGAATAAAAGTACCTTTCTGAAGGAATTAAAGAAATACAAATTAAAACATTAAGGTACATGATAGATTAATTGTACTAGTAGCTAATTAATGGCATCCCTGTATCCCTTAATGGCCTTTTGCCCCATCATTCCTTAGTCCCTTGACACACAGAGTCTGGACTTAGACATATGGCTTGCTATGGTCAATGGCACAAAAAGAAACTTGACACAAAAAGAGGCTTTAAAAAGTGCTCCTCGGGCTTCCCTGGTGGCGCAGTGGTTCAGAGTCCGCCTGCCGATGCAGGGGACACGGGTTCGTGCCCTGGTCCGGGAAGATCCCACATGCCGGGGAGCGGCTGGGCTGGTGAGCCATGGCCGCTGAGCCTGCGCGTCTGAAGCCTGTGCTCCGCAACGGGAGAGGCCACAGCAGTGAGAAGCCCGCGTACCGCAAAACAACAACAACAACTACACATATTAACACAACATTGTAATTCAGCCATATTTCAATAAAAAATAAATTAAAAAAAAAAAAAAGTGCTCCTCTTCTAGACCACTGCCATCACCGGTAGATTAGGTCCAGGCTGGTCTGCTGCAGGATGTGGGAGATAATGGGAAGGACTCTGGAACCTTCCCATCGAGGGTCCTCTAGATTAGCCAGTCCCCAGGCAGCCAGCCGTTTGACCACAGATGCTTGAGTGAGCCCAGCCAGGATCAGTGTTCAAACTGGCCTATGAACTGTAGTGTCATGAAAATTAGTAAATGGTTGGGTTACTTTTTGGCTTTGACCTTTAAAAAACTGATTGAGGGATAATTGACATACAATAAACTACACTCTGAAGTATACGATTTGATGTTTTAACATGTGTATATACCCATGAAAGCATCACCACAATCAAAATAATGAACATGTCCATCACCTGCAAAAGTGTCCTCTTGCCCCTTCGTAGTCTCTCCCTCCTACCCCTCCCTGCACCTCACCCTCACCCGCCACAGCCTATGCCTGTCCCTGCTTTCTGATCTGCTTTCTATCGCTATAGATTAGTTTGCATTTTCTGGATTTTTATATAAACGGAATCATCCATACAGTATGTAATTTTTGTCTGGTTTCTTTTACTCAGCATAATTATTTGGACATTTATCCAACATGTGTGTATCAATATTTCATTCATTTTTATTAACTAACACTTTTTTTACAGGAAGCTGTAGTTTTACAGAAAACTTGAACAGAAACTACAGAGTTTCCATATACCCCCCTCTTCTCTTCTACGTCTGCAGTTTCCCTTATTATTAGCATCTTGCATTAGCGTGGTACATTTGATGTACAATTGATGAACCAATATTGATACATTATTAACTATAGTCCCTGGTTTACATTAAGGTTCACTCTTTGCGTTGTACAGTTCTAAGGGTTTTGACAAATGCACAGTCATGTGTCCACCTTTATAGTGTCATAATGGAATTGTTTCACTTTCTCGCAAATACCCTGTGCTTCACATATTCATCCCTCCATCCCCCTGAACCCCTGGCAACCACTGATCTTTTTACTGTCTCCATAGCTTTGCCTTTTCCAAAATGTCATATAGTTGGAATAATACAGTATAAATCTTTTCAGACTGGCTTCTTTCATTTAGTAATATGCACTTAAGTTTCCCTTAGGTCTTTCTGTGGCTTAATAGATCTTTTCAGTGCCAAATAATATTCCATTGTCTGCATGTACCAGAGTTTTATCCATTTACCTACTGAAAGACATCTTAGTTGCTTCCAAGTTTTGGCAATTTTAAGGCTACTGTAAACCATCACGTGCAAGTTTTTGTGTGGACATAAGTATTCAACTCCTTTTGGTAAATACCAAGGAGTGTGATGGTTGGATTTTATGGTAAGACTCTATTTGGCTTTGCAAGACACTGCCAGACTGTCTTCTATTTTGGAAGGCTGTACCATTCTGCATTCCCACCAGCAATGAATGAGAGTTACTTGTTGCTCCATGTCCTTGCTAATGTTTAGAGTTGTCGGTGTTTTGGATATAAGTCATTCTAATATGATTACAGTGGTATCCCAGTGTTTAGTTAATTCCTTTCTATCATGGAGTAGTATTCCACTCTATGAATATACACCACTGTTGATAACTGAACGTTTTATTTTTTCCAGTTTTGTACTGTTATAAACTGCTGTGAACAGTCATGTACAAATTTTTGTAATGATATAGTTTTCTTTTCTCTTGGGTAAACACCTAGGAGCAGATGGCTGGATCATATGGAAGGTGTATATTGTCTATGTTCAACCGTGTAAGAAACTGCCAAACTATTTCAGAAAGTGCTTGCACCATCTTACGTTACATTCAGCAGCGTCTGAGGTTCTAGTTCTTTCACATCCTTGCCAGCACTTGCTATGTTCAGTCTGTTTAATTTTTGTGATTCTAGTATGTAGGTAGTGGTATTTCATTGCAGTTTTAATTTGCACATCCCTTTTTTTTTTTTTTTTTTTTTTTTTTTTTGTGGTACGCGGGCCTCTCACTGTTGTGGCCTCTCCCGTTGCGGAGCACAGGCTCCGGATGCGCAGGCTCAGCAGCCATGGCTCACGGGCCCAGCTGCTCCGCGGCATGTGGGATCCTCCCGGACCGGGGCACGAACCCGTGTCCCCTGCATCGGCAGGCAGACTCTCAACCACTGCGCCACCAGGGAAGCCCTGCACATCCCTTTTGAATAATGATATTGAGTATCTTTTCAGTGCTTTTTTGCCACCCATTATCTTTCTGGTGAAGTTGATGCTGGCTAGGGGGTCAGCTAGGGGGTCTCAGTTCTCTACCCATGGGTCTCTCCATGCTGTCTCTCCACATTGGCTACTTTGGGCTTCCTCATAGCATTCTGGCATGGTCCCAAATGTGAGTGTCCCAGATGAAGAGAGAAAGCAAGGCAGAAACTGCATCCTTTTCGTGACCTAGCCTCAGAAGTCACATAGCATCTTTTTGACTGTACTTGATGTACCAAGGCCAGAGCCCGTGTGAGAAGTTACAGAGCAAAGGACATACAGGGAAGCCATTAATTGGGCTTTTAATGCAATTAATCTATCATGTACCTTTACGATACTTTTTTAAAAAAAAAATTTATTTTTATTTTTTTATTTTTGGCTGCATTGGGTCTTTGTTGCTGCGCGTGGGCTTTCTCTAGTTGTGGTGAGCGGGGGCTACTCTTTGTTGCGGTGCAAGGGCTTCTTATTGTGGTGGCTTCTCTTGTTGCGGAGCACAGGCTCTAGGCACGTAGGCTTCAGTAGTTGTGGCTTGTGGGCTCTAGAGCGCAGGCTCAGTAGTTGTGGCACACGGGCTTAGTTGCTCCACAGCATGTGGGATCTTCCCGGACGAGGGCTCGAACCCGTGTCCCCTGAATTGGCAGGCAGATTCTTAACCACTGCGCCACCAGGGAAGCCCTGGTTTTGTTTTTGAAAGTAGCCATCCTCATGAGTGTGAAGCTGTACATCACTGTGGTTTTGATTTGCATTTCCCTGATGATGTGTGATATTGAGCATCTTTTATGTGCTTGTTAGCCATTTGCATATCATCTTTGGAGAAAGGTCTGTTCAAGTCCTTTGCTCATTTTAAAAATCAGCAAATAAATCATTATTTGCTGTTGAGTTGTAACAGTGTTTTTTTTGTTTTGTTTTGTTTATTTATTTATTTATTTATGGCTGCATTGCGTCTTCGTTGCTGTGCGCGGGCTTCCTCTAGTTGCGGTGAGCAGGGGCTATTCTTCATTGTGGTGCATGGGCTTCTCATTGCAGTGGCTTCTCTTGTTGCAGGGCACGGGCTCTAGGCACACAAGCTTCAGTAGTTGCAGCACACGGGCTCAGTAGTTGTGGCTCGTGGGCTCTAGAGAGCAGACTCAGTAGTTGAAGCGCACAGGCTTAGTTGCTCCACAGCATATGGGATCTTCCCAGACCAGGAATTGAACCCGTGTCCCCTGCCTTGGCAGGTGGATTCTTAAGCCCTGTGCCACCAGGGAAGTCCTGAAAAAAATAATCTGTGTCCTAAACAATAAATATTCCATCAGCTAGTTTGTGTGTAATTAGAACAATGATGCCCAAACTTTGGGATTTTATAGGCAAGGAAAATTCCAAAAAAAAAAAAAATTGGAAATCAAAATATGGTACCAGCATTTTATTTTGCTCAATAAAGATATTAACAAATAATCTAGGATTCAGGCCAAGATGGCAGAGTAGGAAGACCCTGAGCTCACCTCCTCCCATGTAAGTTTGGCACACCAAAATCACAACTATTTGCAGAACAACTACGGATGAGAACCACACGAAGAATAGCAGAAAAGAGCTACAACTAAAGATATAAAGAAAGAACCACAAAGGGCTTCCCTGGTGGCGCAGTGGTTGAGAGTCCGCCTGCCGATGCAGGGGACACGGGTTCGTGCCCCGGTCTGAGAGGATCCCACATGCTGTGGAGCGGCTGGGCCCGTGAGCCATGGCCGCTAAGCCTGCGCGTCCGGAGCCTGTGCTCCGCAACAGGAGTGGCCACAACAGTGAGAGGCCCGCGTACCGCAAAAAAAAAAAAAAAAAAAAAAAGAAAGAAAGAACCACAATGAGACAGGTAGGAGAGGCAGAGTCGCGATGTAGTCAAGACCAACACCCCAGGGTAGGCAACCCATAAACGGGAGGCTAATCACAATTGTACAGGTTCTCTCCAACGAGCAAGGGGTCTGAGTCCCACATTGGGGTCCCCAGCCTGGGGGTCCTGCACCAGGAAGACGAGCCCCCAGAACGTTTGGCTTTGAAGGCCAGCAGGGATTACTTTTGGGAGAACAGAGGACTGTGGGAAATAAGAGTCTCCACTCTTTTTTTTTTTTTCTCGGTACGCGGGCCTCTCACTGTTGTGGCCTCTCCCATTGCGGAGCACAGGCTCCGGACGCGCAGGCTCAGCAGCCATGACTCACGGGCCCAGACGGTCCGTGGCATGTGGAATCTTCCCAGACCGGGGCACAAACCCGTGTCCCCTACATTGGCAGGCAGAGTCTCAACCACTGCGTCACCAGGGAAGCCCCTAGAGTCTCCACTCTTAACAGGCACACACAAAACCTCACATGCTCAAGGACTCAGGGTAGAAGTAGTAATTTGAAAGGAGCCTGGGTTGGACCCACTTGTGGATCTTGGAGAGCCTCCTGGAGAGGCAGGAGACAACTGGGACTCACCCTGGGGACATAGATGCTGGCAGCAGCCATTTCTGGGATCTCATCCCAACATGAGGACACTGTACTGGCAAGTGCCATTTTGGAATCCTCCCTCTAGCTGATGAGCTCTGGGACCTGGTCTCGCTCGCCAGCCATTTGGCACTAGTACTAGGACACCCCAGGCCAGGCATCTAGCTGGGTGGGACACGGCCATACCCACCAGCAGGTTGGCTGCTGAGAGTCACCTGAATCTGCAGTCTCCCTGAGACCTGGCCTTGCCCACCAGAGGGCCCAGGACCTGTCCCCACTCACCAGTGGGCCAGCACTAGCCCTGGGACCAGCCTCACCCACCAGTGGGGTTACATGAGCCCTGGGGCCACAGTGGCCCCATAGCCAGCCATGTCAAGACCTGGCCCACCTACCCAGCAGGCCAATACCAGCTCCAAGACACCATGGATCCCACAGCCATCATTGCCAGGAACCAGCCTCACCCACCAGCAGGCTGACCCTAGCTCCAGGACCCCCGACCCTACAGCCAGCTAACCTGGGATCCAGCTTGCCAACCAGTGACCCAGCACTAGCCCAAGCACCCCCGTCCCTCCCACGAGCTCTGTAGCCAGCTGCCTTGTGACATCGCCCTGCTCCACCAGTGGGCTGGCACCAAGACCAGGACTCCCTTGGCCATGCAGCCAGTCATGCCAGGACCCAATCCTGCCCACCAGAGCCTGGCAGCCTCTGCACTAGGCAGGGCCTGACCACCAGCTGGACCAGAGGCCAACCACACCTACCAGCACACCCACAGTACCCTCTGACACAACAGGACTCAGGCAGCTCACACAGAGGGAACTCCTAGAGCATATAGCTCTGGTGACCACAAGGGAGGGTGCTGCTGAGCCCCACAGGGTGTTTCCTACATAAGACCACTTCTCCAAGACTGGAAAATGCAACCAACCTACCAAATACATAGAAATAAAAACAGTGAATCAGGCAAAAGGAGGCAACAGAGGAATATTCTAACAAACATTTAGAGAAGAGTTAACACCTATTTTTCTCAAACTATTCCAAAGCAGAGGAAGGAATGCTTCTGAAATCATTCTATGAGGCCAGCATCATCCTGATACCAAAACCAGGTAAAGATATCACACACAAACACAAATTACAGGCAAATATCACTGATGAACATAGATGTAAAAATCCTCATCAAAATGAATTCAATAGTATATTAAAAAGATCATACACCATGATCAAGTGGGATTTATTCCAAGGATGCAAAGATGGTTCAGTATTCACAAATCAAATGATACATCACATTAACAAAATGAAGAATAAAAATCATATGATCATCTCAATAGGTACAGAAAAAGGTTTTGTAAAAACTCAAGATCGATTTATGACAAAAACTCTTAACAAAGTGGGTATAGAGGAAATGTATCTCAACATAATAAAGACCATATATGACAAGCCCATAGTGAACATCATACTAAACAGTGAAAAACTGAAAGCATTTGCTCTAAGATCAAGAACAAGACAAGGATGTCCACTCTTGTCACTTTTTTTTTTTTTTTTTTGGCAGTACGCGGGCCTCTCACTGTTGTGGCCTCTCCCATTGCGGAGCACAGGCTCTGGATGCACAGGCTCAGCAGCCATGGCTCACGGGCCCAGCCGCTCCACGGCATGTGGGATCCTCCCGGGCCGGGGCATGGACCCACGTCCCCTGCATCGGCAGGCGGACTTCCAACCACTGCGCCACAAGGGAAGCCTCATCTTGCCACTTTTTATTCAACATAGTATTGGCAGTCCTAGCCATAGCAATCAGATAAGAAAAAGAAATAAAAGGAATCCAAATTGGAAGGGGAGAAGTAAAACGGTCACTGCACATGACATATAAAATCCTAAAGATGCCACAAAAAAACTACTAGAACTCATCAATAAATTCAGTAAAGTGCTCTCCTCTCTTCTTGTGGGTGGAGTTACAATTTCATGGTAACTTATCTTCACTAGCACAGTGAAATGGGAAAGTCTGGGGCCAAATAGACATGTGTTTGAATCCCAGATCAGCCAGTTCTAAGCTTTGTGGTCTTGGGTAATTCATTCAGCCTCTTTAGATGGATCTCAGCTTTTTCATCGGCTACACTTACTTCATAGTGTTGTTATGAAGATTAAATAAAATACACATAAATTTTAGTTAAATTTAAACGATTTAAATTTAATTAAATAGCATATACAAATTACCTACCAGTGGCAATAGGCTCCTCCTGTAAAGGTTGGTTAGGTTCCTCCCCAGCAAAGAGCTTTGCAGAGCAAGGCCTATGTCACTGATAAAAGTTGCTACTGTTACCATTATAATTATAATAATAACAATTACTATCAAGTATTAAGTATCAGGACAATGGGGTCTACTCACTACATTTACAGAACTAAAGGGAACCTCTCAAATTATTCTTCACAAAACAAGAATGATCTGCTTAAAGGTAATTTCTCCATCCTCAGTTATCCCAAGAGGCAACTGGAAAGTTCTCTCACTAAATAAGAAATACTAGTTTTAATAAATATTAGTTCTAAAATATTAGTACTAAAACTAATAAATATTAGTTCTCTTTCATAGTAAAAACTGGCAAGAAGCGGCAATTCATAATATCTACCATCATATACTTCTTGCTTCTATTTCTTCTATTTCCACTTTAAAAATATATTTGTTTAATTTGAATAAGACCATGAGGACAAGGACTCTTAGTTCTTCCAAGTTCTACTTAATGATAATACTTTTACTTGAATCATAATTGATCATTTGTTAGTCCTTAATTAGTAACTCAGCTTTAAATCGGGGGAAATGATCTCAATATAGGGAGCACCACAAGTTGTATAGGTTCTAGTCACTGATGTTAGTCATGTCCTTATCTACTCCTTATAACGAAGAATGAAAAATTGTGGAACTAAATCTTCAACAGAAGTGAATTTGATTTGTTGGACTATTTTAACAAGAGTAGTAGTCATCTTTGGTTACTTGCTAAATATAAAAAAGTATAGTCTTATAGAAGGGGAAACAAAACAGAAGTAAAACCTACTCTCTGAAATTTACACTTGTAACTAAGGCAAACTTTACCAAGCAAAGTCATAATCGAATACATGAAATATTTTGTTAGCTATCTTGGACAAATATCTTCATATTTTCTAGGAATGAGAGATTTTTTGTACACAGTTCATCACACAGAGTCACAGAATATGCATACCCTGATTTTCTGATATGGAGCCTTCCTAATGAACACTTTATTATTGTAGGGGAGGAATAATATCTTTCTCCTCTACCCTTTTAAGTTCTCGACTGAGACCCCTGTAACAAAAGGCATATTAACAAGAAAGAAGCACACAAATTCATATAATGTAAGTTTTTTTTTTTTATAAATTTATTTTCTTTTATTTATTTTTGGCTGAGTTGGGTCTTTGTTACTGTGCGCGGGCTTTCTCTAGTTGCAGCAAGAGGGGGCTACTCTTTGTTGTGGTGCGCTGGCTTCTCATTGCGGTGGCTTCTCTTGTTGCGGAGCACGGGCTCTACGCGTGCAGGCTTCATTAGTTGTGGTTCACAGGCTCTTGAGCACAGGCTCAGTAGTTGTGGCGTATGGGCTTAGCTGCTCCGTGGCACGTGGGATCTTCTCAGACCAGGGCTCGAACCCATGTCCCCTGCATTGGCAGGTGGATTCTTAACCACTGCGCCACCAGGGAAGCCTTTATATAATGTAAGTTTTATCACAAGAGCCTTCATAAGGGAATGAGAACCCGAAGAAACGGGTTTTTATGCTAAGTTTGCTGAAGAATGGAAAGAAATAATAGGACAAAGGGTATGAGGTAAGTGTAGGAAACTGGAGAAACTTAGCAAGGCTAATATCTATTCAGAGTCCTCTCTGTGTCCCTTTGTCTTCAGAGATAAAGATGCTCCTTCCCTCCTGGTATGGGGAGGGCATAAATCTCTCACAAGAGGGTTTTATGACCTGCTTCAGGGAAGGTCAGAACATCCTTACTGCATGTGCCATTTCTCAAATTCCTTCAGCTTAAAATGTTCAATATGCCAAGGTGCCATATTTTGGGGTAACATGTCCTGAACCCCATCATTACCATTATTAGTTCTCTTCATAGAAGTACCTATGTTATTTGAGTCTACGAACGCTTTGTCAAAACAAGTAGTGGATTTGCTTTGGGGGGTGTTTATAATTTCCAACCAGGGTCAGCAAACTTTTGTCCCAGGTCAAATCCAGCCCAATACATGTTTCTGTAAATGAAGTTTTATTTGAATACATCCACTTGCGCTTGTTTATATCTGTGGCTCCTTGCCACAATAGAAGAGTTGAGAGACAGAGACCATTTGGTCCTCAAAGCCTAAAATATTTACTCTCTGGACCTTTACAGACAAAGTTTGTCAACCTAGACCTACAAATAAAGAGCAATAACTAAATATGTTAAGGGATTATTATTTGTAAGAAGTTATCACTCTGGGCTTCCCTGGTGGCGCAGTGGTTAAGTATCCGTCTGCCAATACAGGGGACACAGGTTCGAGCCCTGGTCTGGGAAGATCCCACATGCCACGGAGCAACTAAGTCCGTGCGCCACAACTACTGAGCTCTAGAGACTCCGCCACAACTACTGAGCATGTGTGCCACAACTACTGAAGCCCGCACTCCTAGAGTCCGTGCTCCACAACAAAAGAAGCCACCGCAATGAGAAGCCTGCGCACCGCAACAAGGAGTAGCCCCCGCTCGCCACAACTAGAGAAAGCCTGCGCGCAGTAACAAAGACCCAACGCAGCCAAAAATAAAAAAATAAAATAAATTGAAAAAGTTATCACTCCAAAAGCCTCTAAGGATGCAACCCTAAGCCTATATACCTTTGTACCAGAAAAGCAATAGTCTTGCTTTAAAAAGTAGAATTCTACTTTCCTAAGCTTGAGGAAACACCAAAATGAAAGTCAAAATTAAAATGGAGGCACTCTACTCCTTATACGTAGTAAATGAAATTGTTTTTGGTTTGGGGAATGTTGCATTAGTGAGGATGCCATGCAAAAGAGAGAGTTCTAAAAGGTTACAAAACTGTGGCTCTTGAGGAAATCAACTATGGGCATCTTCTATAGCTGGATTTCAATAAAAATTTTAATTACTCTTACAAAATTTTAACTTTATGTTTTATTAGTAAGCCTTCCTGATTGTTGGGAGAGGGTAGCAGATGGGATTATATAATAAAGTGGACTTGATCAATTTATATCCATCAACATCATATAATTCAGTCCATTTAAATAGATTACTTGGCAAAATTTCCTGATCATCCAACCCCATCAGCACAGCAGCTGCTCAAGAAAACCATTAAGTAATCAAATAAAAAATACATTCATATATACAGATAACTACTAAATAAATACATAAATAGTAAATCCCTGGTGTTACTTACCCTAAGCAGGTCACATAGAGGAGCGCATGTGAAAAGTAACTCGGTATAAAATTTGGACTATTCTTCTCTTGTGAATTTTATCTCAAGTTCATATCTTTGGAAATATGTTAAAGTGAAAATTATTAAATATAAAACAGATCTGAAAGAATATTATAGCAAATACCCATAAACCCAAATTTACATTAACACATTCTTATTCTTTTTATTATTTTTTTCTTTTAGTCAGATTCATGACATATAAAATACATACTTAACCACTCTTAGGTGTATGATTGGATGAGTTTTGACAAATGTCTAGTTATGTAACCACCACCACAATCATGGTATGGAACAGTTCCATAGCCTCCAAAATTCCCTCATGTCCCTCCCACCAGCCCCTGGCAACAACTCATCTGCTGTCACTAAATTTTGCCTTTTCTCAAATTGCAGATAAATGAAATCATACAGTATGATGTTTCTTGTGTCTGTCTTCTTTCACTTAACATAATGCTTCTGAGATTCACCCATGTTGTTGCATGAATTAGTAGTTTGTTCCTTTTATTGCTAATTAGCATTCATTGTATGGATGTGGTTTATCCTTTCACCAATGATGAACTTTTGAGGTGTTTCCAGTTTGGGACCATAATAAAGCTTTTATGAACATTCATGTAGATTTTTGTGTGGACATGTTTTCATTTCTCTTGGGTATATACTGAGGAGTGGAATTGCTGGGTCATAAGGTTAGTATAATGTTTAAGTTTATAAGAACTTGCCAAACTGTCTTCTGAAACGGTTGGACTTTTACCTACCCATGAGCAATATGTGAGCCTTCCACTTACTCCACATTCTCGCTGACTTTTGGCAATGCCAGTCTTTGTAACTATAGTCATTCTAGTGAGTTGTAGCAGTATTACAATTTGCACTTCCTTAATGACTAGTAACTTGGAGCATTGGTGCTTATGTGCTATTTGTATGTTTTCCTTGGTAAAATCCTCAATTTTTCAATATTTACGTATTTTAAAAATATATTATAAACACCACTCCTTAATCAGAGATGTTTTGCCTTAGGCTTGCCTTTCCATTTTCTTAACAGTGTCTCTCTGTGAAAGAACAGAAGTTATTCTTATCTGAGCTTTGCCTAACCCAAGTTCCTCCAATGTTTTCATCTAGAAACTTTAGTTTTAGCTCTCACAGTTAAGTCTGTGATTCAAGTTAATTTTTGTGTGACATAAGGGGATAAAAGTTGATTTTAAAAAATATATAGGTATGTGTTTATTCCAGAACTATTTGTGGAAGCGACTTTCCTTTCTCCAATCAAATTACTGTCAGCTTTGTGAAAAATCAAGTGACCATATAGGTGTTACATAGTTACAGTGTCTAGTTTTGGACTATTGTGTTCCATAGATTATATATATATATATATACACACACATATGTATATGTGTATATATATATATATATATATATATATACACACACATGTATATGTGTGTATATATATGTGTATATATATATATATATACACTGATTCCAAAAGCACATTATCTTAATTACTGTAGCTTTAGAGTAATTCTTGCAATCAGGCATTATAAATCCTCCAATTTAATCCTTTATCAAAGTTGTTTTGACTATTTGAGATCCAATTGCATTTAGATATAAATTTTAGAATCAGCTTGTTAAATTCTACCCAAAAAATGGCTAAGCATTTTGATTAGGGTTTCATTTAATCTATAAATCAATTTGGCTTTGACATCTTAACCATATTAAAACTTTCATCCAATAATGTGGTATCTCTCCGTTTATTTAGGTCTTCTCTCAAAATGGTTTGTAGTTTTCTGCGTTCAGGTCTTGCACATACTTCATGAAATTTATCTCCAAGTATTTCATGGTTTTTGATGCTATGGCATTATTTTTTCATTTCAATTTTCAATTGTTTGTTCCTAGTATATATAGAAATATATTTTGGAACATTGACATTGTATCCTGTGACCTTGCTAAGCTTGAGTTGTAGTATCTTACTTATAGCTTATCATTTTCTACTTACATCATCTGCAAATAGTTTTATGTATCTTTCTTTCCAACTTGTATGTTTTGTTTTGCCTTTTTTTTTTTTTTTTTTAGTCTTGTTGCACTGGCTAAAACCTCCAGTCAGTATTGAATACAAGTGGTGAGATCAGACGTTCTTGCCTTGTTTGGTGTATTAGAGGGAAAGTATTTAGTCTTTTACCATTAACTATGGTATTAGGTTTAGGTATTACATAGTTACCCTCTATCAGGCTGAGCAAGTTCCCTTTTATTTGTAGGTTGCTGAGAATTTCTACCAGGAATGGGTCTTGAATTTTGTCAAATGTTTTTTCTGAATGTAATGAGATACGGTTTTTCTTTTTTCACTCCCAGGGTGGAATTACACTGACTAACTTTCAAATGTTTCCTCTACGCCATCAATTTCATGGGCATAAAATATTTCATAGTATTCCCTTTTTTTTTTTAATGTCTGTAGGACCCATGCTGGTATCTCCCCTTTTGTTTCCTTTTTAAAAATTCTTTATTGGAGCATAGTTGATTTCCCCTTTCATTTCTGATAATTTCTGGTTTTTTTCCTGATCAGTCTGGTTAGAAGTTTATCAATTTCATCAATATTTTCAAAGAGCCAGCTTCTGATTTTTCTTTTTTGTTTCCTATTTCACTGATTTCTGTTCTTATTCTTCTTTTCTTGCACTTGTAGTTACTTAATTTGGAAAGTAAAAGTTAATTAGCTAGAGACCCTACATTCTTTCTAATACGTGTTTCAAGCTATAAATTTCCCTCTAAATACTGTCTTAGCTGTAGCCCACAAATTTTGATATGTTGTGATTTTCATTTTAATTCTAGCCAAGATATTTTCTAATTTCCCTTACAATTTATTTTTAGGCATATTGATTATTTAAATGTGTTGTTCTTATTTTTCTTTTATCGATGTCTAGGTTAATTCCATTGTGGTCAGAAAATATATGTCTTGTATGATTTCAATGCCCCTTAAGTTTAGTGAGACTTGTAAGAAGCAGGTGTACCTTTTCCTTGCTCACTTTCCTCTTCTGCTGGTTGGATACAGATAGCAAGGCCCTGGGTGATGATATAGCCACAAGATGGAAAAAGTCTTAGATTTGAATCACTACATGGAAGAAAGAAGCCACTTACCTGGAACACTCAACTTGGTCTATACATGAGCAAGAAATAACCTATTTTTTGAACCATTACAGGTTTGGTTCTGTTTGTTGTATCAGTTTAGCTTACCCTGATTAAAATGCTGCCTATTTTTTGAAGGCTCCCCTTTACCTCCCACTTCCCTGAGTTTTTCACAAAACACATAATCTATATTTCAGTTCATACTATCTAAAGCATACCCATCACATCTACTCAATATTTTCATGTCTTCCATTAACAAACAAAACCTTCACATAAATAAAAATAAATATATAGGAAGTTTACTGCACCAGCCAAGTTTCTTTTTTTAAAATAAATTTTTATTGAAGTATAGCATGTACACAGAACTGTGTGCCAAGAAATATACTACCTATATATACATTATATATAATTCATATATCTGCAGAAATTTATAAAGCTGTCTACAACTGGGGCATTTTCTTCCATTCCAATATCTTCTTTCTTACTTGCTATTTTTGGGGCCCTAGTAATCAAAAAAGTCAAGAAAAACAAGTGAAAAAAAAGGCGGCCGGAGTGTATCACAGAGAGGCTCTTCCAAGCAGTCTGAACTCAAGGCTAGAAAGCCGAAGTTGGTCCTTTACAATCACCTATATGCTCCTCAGTTCCTCTGCCACACTCCTACAGTGCTACCTTTTCCCATTTTTTTTAATGGAAAGAGGATATAATATAGGTAGGGAAGAATGTAAAGAGAGAAGCTACATCACCTCCTTTCCTAGAATAAATACCAGGCTCCAGCGCTGCTGCTGGCCCATGTGGCATCCTTGATAAATTTTTTTAAAAAACTCTCTAAAAAGGACTCCTTTCTCAAGTCACCTTACTTCCCACCTGACAGATATTTGTTGTAATATAACTATATTAATTTTATTCGTAAGAACACCTTCCTGTCACTTGCTAGAAAGTTGTATAGAAGAGCACCCAATGTCTGTGATGTGAATAGCATCTTCTGGACGTGGCACTGTTCTTTTCTGTCCAGTCCGCATGCTACACTTGGCCTCAGGCTGTAGGCCAAGTTTGTAGATTTGATTTTTTTTTTTTTAAATGCATCAGGGTTATTTTTTTAAATACTTTTAAAATTGAAGAATCATATACATACAGAATTAAAAGGGAGATGTACCTAAAAGAAGTAAAACAACAAAACAAGAACCACGAGTTTACACAGGAAGAAATGTAACAAGTTCAGAATCTCAAAAACACATAAATGATACAAGAAACACCATAAGTAAAAATAAACACCTAAATTTGCATGGGCCTACAGGAATAGGGTCAAAGTGAAAATTCCAAATAAGTTGAATTACACACAAGTGATAGGGCCAATAAGAACTCGATTTCCTATTTTATGTTAATGGAAAACAAGGCAACGATACTGAAAATCTGGGAATATTTCTGGGTGGCCCACTGTAGTTATACAGAAGTGTGGAGTGGGTGTTGGCCACAATATCAGAAATGGTAAATGCCGTTCCAAGTTTTGGAAGAGGTAAAAAATGGGGACAACTTCTAGGGCCAGGAAAGGCCCTAGAATAGATCCTTATTTATAATGATAATGTTTTTTAAGTCTTTTGGAAGAGAACATTGTTCACTACGTACGAACAGGTTTGACTTAACTTCATGAACTTTTGGGGGCAGTTACTTGACTAACATTTGGGAAATGCAGGACTTCAGCAAGGAATGTAAGATCCCATGATATTCTTATAGACAAACTTGGAGAGAAACTGGCTGATAGATGAATCAGTAAATTGCTGAAATTCTTACCTAATGGGTGCTGATTAATAGATTGGGCAACTTGTATCACATCAAAGAGAAGTTTCTCAGGCCACTGTCCTCAGACTTGTTTCATTCAATATTGAGTGTTTACCTATCAAACTTCGGAGTGACCAAAAAGAATAAGATAGCATATATATCTTAGATGAATCCAAAAACATTTCAAAAGGTTAATAAATCTAACACAAGAAAACTTAGAATAAATGAAGGTCCTGCAAAGCAGGTTAAACAAAACACCAACTGCACAAGTGTAGGATGGGGAAAGACTATTAACATCAGTAAAAATAATTAACCTCAGAGACTGAAACAGTTTCATGTGGGTGTCAGAAAAGCTAGTTCAGTATTTGAGTGTTAAATAGAAGAACAGAAGAGCATTAACTAGAACAAAAGACAACAGTTCTACTACCTATAAATGTTCAGTTCTGGGTTGTATACTTTAAGATACAGAAAACTAGAGCCTTTGCAGAATTGGGGTTTGTATGGTAAAGGCAACTGAAGCCACAATGTATCAGTGAAGTAACTGGTGACAGAAAAGAGAAGATACTGGGAGTCATAACAGCCATGGTTAAATGCTTGGCCCCAAGGGGTTCATAAGACAAATGATAGGAAGAAACAGAACCAACCAGGATAGGCAGAGCTGCCCCCAAAATGGAGGTAGATTCTGGTCCCCGGAGAATTGGATCAGCGGCCCATTTGGTATTCAGGGATTTTCCAGCTTTGAGATTTCATAAATATGTATTTAAAGATCTGTCCAGTTATAAAATTACTCTCTTTGAAGAATACACAAATGACAATTCTTCAGAACTACTATGTTAAAACTTTTGAGGATGTAAAACTACAAAACATTCAGTTTGTTTTATGGGCCACAATTTCTCTCTCAAATTGACAAACATTTGTGTGTTGCTTTCTGATAGTGAAATTTTCCCAAGTGTTAAAGCAGTCAGCATTGACATGTAAACTTTTGATTGTAAAAGACATTTGACTAGCCTACTGTATATGCTGTTATACTATAATAGGGAACATTGTCTCAACTGCCCGATTCATGTGTGTCCCACCCTGAAAAAGCCAAGAGCCCTAAAAAATATTATATAAATATATACAAACATGGGTTCTTAGAAGGGAACTGCTTCCTTTTCACAGATAATTTTACATAGCCAATCTTCCAGCTGTATTTAACTTATGGCTTTATTTATATAATTTAGATTACCCATAACTATTTGAAAATATGTGGCATGAACCTAATTCTAACTGATTTCAACTTGTCTTAGTTAAAGGTATGTCTTGGTACACTACACAAAAGCTCTAGGCATAACTACTGCATAGCTGAGATTCCCTTAAGACCATTTCAACATTCATTCTCAGAGATCACACAAAACATGAATAAATCCATGTAATACATGAAAGAAATTTGCTGTTCCACATAACTATATCCTAGAATCATCAGGGATTTAAAAAGGTAACTTTTTCATGATTTACCCTAAAAGAAATTATTTACGGTCAACATTTTTTCTATATTACCTCCTAGAATATTTACATCAATTTTCTTTGGAAAAGCAAGAATTAACCTTGGCATACCATTCTGCATAAGGACCGAACCTGTCCTTTTTGTTCTTATACTTTTTCGTACCTTTCAATCTCAGAGTGGAAATAAAATCTCTCAGAAAGGGAATGTACATAGTTACTCTTCAGTCAGTCAATTACTACTCCCTGATTATACCAAGAAGGTACGAATTAAAAATATATTGGAAGAAAAACAGTTCATTCATAACACAATAAGAAATATAAAATAAGTAAATTAGCAAATGGAATTGTAATAAAAGGTACAAAAGGGGAGCTTACCTAGATGATGTATTGTCGTCCAAAAGGACTCTCTTTTGGCCACTGGAAAAAGCATCTATGAGAAAATACTTGAGCCAATTCCTTGCCTGATCAAGAAATTCACTACCTTCTATATTCCTAAAGGCAGGTCTTTGGAGTCATCAAAGTTAGGCTAAAAAGTGTCTAATTTAGGGGGGTTATTAAGATTTGTATTCATGTAGAATAAGCCACTTACAAATCTATTTCCCTTTACATTAACTATAAACACTATACCTCATATTTCAGATGAGAT
Source organism: Phocoena phocoena (assembly GCF_963924675.1). Lineage (NCBI taxonomy): Eukaryota > Metazoa > Chordata > Mammalia > Artiodactyla > Phocoenidae > Phocoena > Phocoena phocoena. The sequence goes on from NC_089232.1 coordinate 54,094,205, forward strand.
CTGGGCGTCATAAAATCAGAGTCACAAGATGCTCTTACATAAACATTTAGAAATCCAGTAACTTCTGATTTAAATGGTGCTTTTAGAAGGGAAACAATAATGACTTTTATTAAAGCCTGCCCTTAACCATGAAAGTCCCTGGAATAAAAGCAAAAGTACTGCCAAGAAGCCACAGGTAATTAACACGTGGACAGAGCAAAATACGATTTTGAAGGGTGCAGCGATGTTCTTCTCTGCCTCCATTAATGAATAGGCTGTAAGATTAAAGGTTAATAGCAGTATAAATACTATAATTACATAATGTTGGGTTCGTTTGTCTTTCATGTTTACAAAAAACCTTTTTGTTCCTGTAATTTTAAGGCCTTGTAAGGTCTGCCAGCCACTGCCTTTCTTGTCACCATAGTTCTCAACAGGTTTACAAGTGGATGTGCCCAAGACTGCCATCTGGTGGAAATGATAGAAATTGAAATGGTTTTTGTAAGTGATTAAGTCAGCTGTCTACTAAGAAGGTATGAATTAAAAATATATTCTAAGAACCTTTTAAACATTTTTTTAGATTCCATATATATCTGTCAGCATACGGTATTTGTTTCTCTCTTTCTGACTTACTTCACTCTGTATGACAGTGGCATGGACATATATACACTACCAAATGTAAAATAGCTAGTGGGAAGCAGCCGCATAGCACAGGGAGATCAGCTTGGTTCTGTGTGTCCACCTAAAGGGGTGGGACAGGGAGGGTGGGAGGGAGATGCAAGAGGGAGGAAATATGGGGATGTATGTATATGTATAGCTGATTCACTTTGTTGTACAGCAGAAACTAACGCACCATTGTAAAGCAATTATACTCCAATAAAAATGTTTAAAAATATATATATGGGAATAAAAATAGTTCATTCATAACACAATAAGAAATATAAGATAATGAATTAACTTAAGAAATGTGTAAGCAGCCATACAGCACAGGGAGATCAACTCGGTGCTTTGTGACCACCTAGAGGGGTGGGTTAGGGAGGGTGGGAGGGAGGGAGACGCAAGAGGGAAGAGATATGGGAACATATGTATATGTATAACTGATTCACTTTGTTATAAAGCAGAAACTAACACACCATTGTAAAGAAATTATACCCCAATAAAGATGTTAAAAAAAAAAAGAAATGTGTAGAATATATGGAGAAAATGATAAAACTTTACTGGGGGCATTAAAAAACACCTGTATAAATAGAAAGATGTAGCATTTTTCTGGAATGGAACTCATCTCTGCTAAAGACCCCCAAATTAATCTACCCATATAACAACTCAATAACAGGATTTTTATTTGGCAGGGAAATCTTGGCCAAATTATTCAGAAGTTCATCTGGAAGAATAAACATTCAATTTTTGTTTAAGTAGATTAATAAGGGAGCACTCTCCCTACCAGATAAAATGTAAAATAAAACTATGATAATTAAGATGACATACTGATACACAGTACAAAATAATGAAACAGAATGTCCATAAAAATACAAGTATATACAAGAATATATAGTAAAACAGCACTTTCAAATAAGTAAAACAAAAAAGACTGGCTTATGGCCATCATCAAAAAATCTACAAACAATAAATGCTGGAGATGGTGTGGAGAAAAGGGAACCCTCTTGCACTGTTGGTGGGAATGTAAATTGATACAGCCACTATGGAAAACAGTATGGAGGTTCCTTAAAAAACTAAAAATAGAACTACCACACGACCCAGCAATCTCACTACTGGGCATATACCCTGAAAAAACCATAATTCAAAGAGTCATGTACCACAATGTTCATTGCAGCTCTATTACAATAGCCAGGACATGGAAGCAACCTAAGTGCCCATCGACAGATGAATGGATAAAGATGTGGCACATATATACAATGGAATATTACTCAGCCATAAAAAGAAATGAAATTGAGTTATTTGTAGTGAGGTGGATGGACCTAGAGTCTGTCATACAGAGTGAAGGAAGTCAGAAACAGAAAAACAAATACCGTATGCTAACACATATATGTGGAATCTAAAAACAAAAAACAAAAAAAAGGTTCAGAAGAACCTAGGGGAAGGACAGGAATAAAGACACAGATGTAGAGAATGGACTTGAGGACACGGGGAGGGGGAAGGGTAAGCTGGGACGAAGTGAGAGAGTGGCATGGACATATATACACTACCAAATGTAAAAGAGCTAGTGGGAAGCAGCCACACAGCACAGGGAGATCAGCTCGGTGCTTTGTGTCCGCCTAGAGGGATGGGATAGGGAGGGTGGGAGGGAGATGCAAGAGGGAGGAGATATGGGGATATATGTATATGTATAGCTGATTCACTTTGTTATAGAGCAGAAACTAACACACCATTGTAAAGGAATTATACTCCAATAAAGATGTTAAAAAAAAAAAGTCATGAGGATGTAATGTACAGGAGGGTGAATATAGTTAATAATACCATATTGCCTATTTGAAAGTTACAAAGAGTAAATTTTAAAAGTCCTTATTGTTAGAAAAAATTGTAATTATATATGCAGACAGATGTTAACTAGTTATTTTGGTGATCATTTTGCAATATATACAAATATTGAATCGTTATGTTGTACACCTGAAACTAATATAATGTTATATGTCAATCATACCTCAATAAAAAAACTGTAAAAACTAAAAAAAAAAAAAAAGAGACAATGGGAAAACAAAAAAGACTGGTTTATGTATTGGCTACTGAGGGAATAATGGAAAATATTACATTAGGTTTTTACACTATAGTAATACTCCAAGTAAGTTCCATTTGTATTATATATTTACAATAAAAAGGTCAAAATCGTAAAAGAAAATATATGTAAATACTTACTCAGAATGTGAAAAGGCTGTCTAAGTATACAACTGAAGGTTCAAACTGTTAAAGAAAATGATACAATTCTAACACTATTCAATGTAAAAATCGAGACACTTCTCAAAACTCATCAAATTCAACATCTTTGCAGTTTACTTCATGTAAATTTTCCTTCAATTTTTTTTAAAAAGTAAAACAAAAAATACACCCCACTCTATTCTTAAAACAGCATATGGAGAATAAAAGATAATTATTTTTGACCAAGGAGAACTATCCAGTACTCTTCAGATGACAGCATCTTAGCTCTCTCTAGTGACTCTCCAATCATAGTGATTAGAAAGCCTTTATTCTGCCTACAGGAAAAGCTGGCATAGGAACAAAAAGTTATTGTGTAAGAAAAAGCACAGACACAGAGTAGCATGATATAAGATTTTCTGGGGAAAAATCCTGTCATTGAGCTTGTAGCTTTTCAGGAATTAGGAGGTTTCAGTATCAGTTAGATGTGTTTTGTTTGGTCCCATCCATGCCTTGACATCCTTATTTAAACAAACAAACACACAAACAGACAGTATTGAAAGGCAACTGGTGAACTCAGGAAAATAATTTGTGACATATGTAACAATAATGGCTAATTTCTTAAATACATAAAGAGCTCTCACAAATCAATAAAAAATGATCAATGTGTTAACAGAAAATAAGCAACTTATGTGAACAAGCTTTGATAAAAGACATACAATTACCAAAAAAAATGAGAAAAAATTTCAATCTCAGTAGTAATCAAATAATTGAGAATTAAATCAAGAAAATCACAAATAACAATATTTTACCCACAAGATTGGCAATGTGCAATACTAGCAAGAAAGCATAAAACATGAGCATCATTGTTGTATACTTTTGGGATTATAAATTGGTGCCTGCTTCCTCGAAGGCAACCCAGAACAACTGAATTCATTTAGTTTCTGTATTTTACTCTTTAATTCAAAATTTTATTAAAAATTCAAACATACAGAAAATTACATAAAAGAATGTAAGACACCCTTACTTACTACTCAGATATAACAGATGTTAACATTTTTATAACTTTATTTTTGAGGGAGGAGAAAATAAAACTCTCACACTTCCCAATGCTTCTGAAGTAACTACTGTCCTAAATTAATGTGTATTTTTCCCATGCATGTTTTATACATATTATGTGTCTATAAATTATGTACCATACTTCATCAACTTTAAGATTTCATTATTTTACGCACCATTCCTTTATGTATAACTAAGAAAAAATGCTGCCAATTAAACCATGAAACAATGCTTTAATAACACTTAGGATTATTTTATACTTATTGTAACAGAGGTTTTTAAGACTTAGACTTTGACAAAACCTAATTATGAAATTAAAATATGAAGTTATGACAAGTTGGTGCAACTATGCCATGACAGCTGCCTAGCCAATGGCAATTGTAAGATGCCATTGACTTAAGACACTTCTCAATTTCAAAGATACTAAAATATTTTTTTTTAAAAGTTCACTTAGAAATATATTTTGGAGATTTAAGCTTTTCCATAAATGACATCCTTTTGGAACTTGCTATTTCCCTCAGCATTACATTTTCAAACTATAAGAAGATGGCTCACCGCCTAAGGAAGCAAATTCAGTAGCAACTAGCCACTTCTAGAGCACAGGATTCTCTTCTTATACCAGCCTTTCCCTCATTTCTCTAAGTGCCGCCAAAAAAAAAAAAAATTGATCTATGCTAAAGAGGACTAGTAGGGAGAGTCATTCCTCTGTGGTAATGTCTGCCTTTAAACAGGAAAACTGTCTAGAGACAGTCACTTCAAAGGCCCAAGAATTAACATATTTATCAGTTGGGGCTAAGGTGATACAAGTGAGGCACTTGCCTTGAAGACAAAATATAAGGGGTGCCTAAATTCGGTAATCAAGATAAATATTTTAATGCCAACAGTTACAAGAATCAAAATGAATGCAAAAACCATGACGCACGAAATATCAAAAAATTTAAAGTGACAATTATTACTTAATTTTCCTTTTGCCTTAAGCTCCAACAGAGCATGCCAGGGCACTTTTACTGGTCCAACCTTATTGGATGAAGGAAGGAGGTCAGAGTGATGCATGTGATACCAGTCTACAGTTTAAAATGTAAATATGCGGGACTTTCCTGGTGGTGCAGTGGTTAAGAATCCACCTGCCAATGCAGGGGACATGGGTTCGATCCATGGTCTGGGAAGATCCCGCATGCCGTGGAGCAACTAAGCCCGTGCGCCACAACTACCGAAGCCCGTGTGCCTAGAGCCCGTGCTCCACAAGAGAAGCCACCACAATGAGAAGCCCACACACCGCAACGAAGAGTAAGCCCCCGCTCACCACAACTAGAGAAAGCCCACACGCAGCAATGAAGACCCAATGCAGCCAAAAATAAAAAGATAAAATGTAAATATGCAACAGGAACACACAAAGTAATTTTCAGAGGTAAGGTGAACAGTTTTCAGTATTAGATTCCCAAAACGGATGCAGGCTACTAAGAATTAGAGAATGTAGATTATTGATTGTATTATTAAAAGTAACTAGGTTTACATAAGATGAAGACAATGCATGCCTGCCAGGTATCAGCATTTATGAGGCTACAGTAATTTAAATGGTATCACATTTGCATAGGATTAGACAAAAAGACAATAGAACTGAACTTAGAAACTAGAAATGGATCATATACGTATGGGAAATTGGTATTGGACAGGGCTGGCATGGTATTGGCACAATTAACCTGTTTGCAAAAAAAAAAAAAAGAAAGGATTCTTTATTTCCTACCATATACAACAGTAAGTTCAGGATGAAATAAAAATCTAAATATATGTGCTTGGGAGGTGGGAAGAAGACTTTAAAACTCCTGAAAGAAAACAGAGAATACAGAACTTGAGATGACAATGACTTCTTAAGACAATGACACAAACCATAAAGAAAAAGATGGATAAATAACAAAAAACTCCATACACAAAGTAAAAGAATAAAGACTGGGTTTTGCAAAACATGTAACAAAGAACTAGTATCCTCACTACACACACAAAAAAACTACAAATAAATGAGAAAAAAACAACCCCAAAGAAAAATGGGTAAAAGCCATGTGCATTCAATTCAGAGGAAACTCAAATGGCCAACACATACAGGAAAAGATGTCTGCCTCACATGTAATTGTAAATGCAAATTAGATGTTATTTCACATACAACTGACTGGCAAATTTAAAGCCTAACAATATTTGCTGAGTGTTACTGAGGATAGGGAGGGACAGAGGAACAGGAATTTCATACATTTCTAGTGAAAGTATGTTAGTACACCTTTGGTATAATGCATTTGCAATATTAACTTGAAGATATGCATACTCTACATCTCTAGTATTTCTAGGCAAATACTAGAGAAACACTAGTACACGTGCTCAAGGGACATATGCCAGGATGCCCACTGCATTCGTTTTTTAAATATTAAAAAGTTGTAAATAATCTAAATCTCTCTCAATGTGGGAATGGATAAACACATTGTGGTGCGGTCACACAAAGGAATACTACACCAGCTTATTTATTTTTTGAACCATTAGCTTGTTTTATGGAAGAGTGGGATGTAGAGGTACTAATGTGAGCAGATAAATTCAAATCTTACGTTGGGAAAAACACCCTTTCCTCCCCCATAATACTCCCTGAAAAATCAAAGCTAACCAAACGTGGTATGTGGCTGTGTAGCTGACTCTTGCTCCAACCCAAAACCCCCTTCCCCACCTTTATAAATATAGTTGAATAACAATACTTCGGTAGATCACCAAATCAAAGCCTGTAAATATTGTTCACAGCTCAAACACTGTTCTTATCGAGTTTCCTTTCTTGTAAAAGAGTAGTGTCTTGTTTCCTTTGCCTAAGTCACGTATACACTCTCTGAGCCTACTGATCTTCAAACTTTCCAAAGAACCTCTATTCAAATGAAATCTTAGGTGGAATCCCAACAAATAACAGAAAAAAAGCAGAACCACTCTGGAGAACCGGTACCCTAGAACTTCCTCTAGTAATCATAGCATTTTAGGGAGAGATTAAACTACATGAAAATTCTCAAGACTATTAGCTTATTTTTGACTATACATAATTTAAAAATGGGAACTCTTCATGAAAAGCTTTGTAGACTCCAAAAGAAACTATAACAAATCCACTGACTTTCTATTCAGGAGTATATTTCAATAGCATCGAAGTGTTACAATAATTATAACCATTCTTATCTAAGACTAATTTTTCTAAATAAATTTATTTAATTTTGGCTGTGTTGGGTCTTCGTTGCTGCGTGTGGGCTTTCTCTAGTTGCAGCGAGTGGGGGCTACTCTTCGTTGCGGAGCACGGGCTCTAGGTGCGCAGGCTTCGGTGGGCTCAGCAGTTGTGGCTCACAGGCTGTAGAGCGCAGGCTCCGTAGCTGTGGCTCACAGGCTTAGTTGCTCTGCGGCATGTGGGATCTTCCCGGACCAGGGCTCGAACCCGTGTCCCTTGCATTGGCAGGCGGATTCTTAACCACTGCGCCACGAGGGAAGTCCCTCTAAGACTAGCTTTAATAACAAATATTAAATATAAATATCTACAAGCTTTATACTATATCAATTTACTTATAAGATGCTTATTCATAGGCAAAACCTCATGAAAATAAACTTCATGGTCTTTTAAATCATGTTACTGTGGAACATTGGCAAAATAAATTGCACTTCATGTCTTCAAGACTTAGAAATGAAGCAAAACCACCTCTTCATGAGTGCACAGGTGAAAATAAGCATAAACAACCCAGGAAAGGGAAAGAAGCTATCAGACCCATATATTTGAGTAATTCTTGGATTGCACTGGTGTTCTTCACCTCATATACATGCCCAAGTATTTTAACTGCAGGTGGATATTATACGGGAAGAGTAAGAATACATTTGGTATACAATCACTAAAGATGAATATTGCCAATATTACAGAGTAGGGATTTTAGTCAAGGTGGGAAAAAATCCCAAACCTTTTTCTTCTACCTATGTATAATAAGTTATGGTTCTTTTGTGCTCCACTGGAGCTGTGGATACTAAGAAATAAAAGAAATAATTAATCTCTTAACACCAAGATCATGCACCCCCTCACTCCTGAATTAGAAAAGCACAGTTACCAGCTATGCCTGAGTGGGAAACAATGTACATAGTTAATAGAAATGTTTGCCAGATAGAATAAAACAAACAGAAAATAAGTGAAAGGACTTCCCTGGTGGTGCAGTGGATAAGAATCCGCCTGCCAATGCAGGGGACAAGGGTTCGAGCCCTGGTCCGGGAAGATCCCACATGCCGTGGAGCAACTAAGCCCGTGTGCCACAACTACTGAGCCTGCGCTCTAGAGCCTACAAGCCACAACTACTGAGCCCGCGTGCCTAGAGCCCGTGCTCCACAACAAGAGAAACCACTGCAATGAGAAGCCTGCGCACCACAACGAAGAGTAGCTCCCGCTTGCTGCAACTAGAGAAAGCCCGCCCGTAGCAACGAAGACCCGACACAGCCAATAATTAATTAATTAATTAATTTTAAAAAAGAAAATAAGGGAGAGAAGATACCATTGCCAGAAAAGCCAGCAAGAAGCGAGAATCAGTAGTGATGCGGCCTGAAAAGCAACTTACTCTGTATTAGTAGCTACACTGTTTTACTTCCAATTACAATGTAACATCCATAAGTCACCAGAACAATGGGCAAAAATAAACGCTTATCATTTTCATTAAGGTTTACAGAATAATCCCCAAAGTTGAATAGAAAAAAAAAAATCTTACACAGCAATTGAGCATAAAAAAATGACAATGCATGGGAATTCCCTGGCAGTCCAGTGGTTAGGACTTGGTGCTTTCACTGCCGTGGGCCCAGGTTCAATCCCTGGTCAGGGAACTGAGATCTCGTAAACCACATGGTGTGGCCATAAAAAACAAAAACAAAACGACAATGCAAATTGTTATAATGTGAACCTAATAATTTATTTGCAAAAGCAAGTAACGCTCAGGATTGCTTTGAAATAACTTAAATTCTAGTCTTAATGATTACACTAGCTTTTGACTATCTTACAGATTTTACGCACATTGTGCATTGCTTTTTTGTTTGTTTTCTTTTGCAGTATGCGGGCCTCTCACTGCTGTGGCCTCTCCCGTTGCAGAGCACAGGCTCCGATGCCCAGGCTCAGCGGCCATGGCTCACGGGCCCACATATGGGACCCTCCCGGACCAGGGCACGAACCCGTGTCCTCTGCATCGGCAGGCGGACTCTCAACCACTGCACTACCAGGGAAGCCCTGTGCATTGTTTTAATATGTGAAAATCACATGGTATTTTTTCAATAATACTATTTAGCTACCCAAAACAGAATGTGTCCTAAAATCTTTATCAAATGCTTTCCCTTATCAAACCAGACTAATTTCAAAATACAAATAAAGGCAATTTGGAAGAAGAAATATAAATACGAGATATCATTTAAAAATGCAATCTAAATTCAGGAGAAGGATAAGATTTGGCTAGCAAAAGAAATTCAGTGGACATCTTCAGGTTAACTTCAATGACTGAAGCTGAATAAAAACTCAGTTTAACTCAAGCAACATAAATTGCTTGATAGACCATGAAAAGACAAGACCCGACTGAATCCTACACATCTGAGAATAAACCTGGCTTAGGGAGAAAAGAGAGTTGCAGTCATTCTTCGCTATCCAAACACACTTAAAACCAAAAAGTCAAGTAACAAGTATCTTAAGTAAATATTATAATTACCATGCCTCATAACTGGGCAAGAAATGTGTAACAGAAATTGAGTGCTTTTTCTTTTTTGTCCGCCCTAACCAGGGATCAAACCCATGCCCCCTGAAGTGGAAGTGCAGATCCTAACCACTGGACCCCCAGGAAATTCCCAAGAGTGCTTTTAAAAAAAAACACTTCCATGGTAACTTTCCTCAACCTTGTTGAATGTTCAGAAAATTTAAAAATCTAACAACAAAAAAAATTCAGCATAAAACCCTGACCCACTTAATCACCATTAAAAAAGAAAAGTCCTGTCTTTATCTGGCCCACCTGAAATGACATCTCAGTCATAGTAAAATGATTTTATTTAAAATATGAATTTAAAAATTCAATATTGAAGTGAGACCTTCTCAAAGAAATAACACAAATCTACAATTGAAGACCTCTTAAAAGATTTAAATAATTCAAATATATGCCATACAAAAGTCAAACTCTACTGTTAAACAATCTTAAGTCATGAATTTTCCAAGTTGAAACCCATCATAGGAATTTTCTGAGAAAAAAAACCCAACATAATATTAAAGCCTCCACCTTGTTTATCTTGCTAAGTATCAGTGTAACAGTAAAGATATAAACACTACCTCTCTCCCCCAAGTAAATTTTATGTCAGATCTGTATGTCTTAAGATTCACTTACTATGACATTAATATTTGGAATAAATGACGTTGTCAAGTTGTCCAAAAGGATGAGGCAGCAACTCTGAAGGTCTGGGGGTCCCAGAGAACCTTTCAAGGAGGTCCGAGAAATCAAAACTATTTTAATAATACTAACACTTATTCTTTTTCAAAGTACTGACATTTGCACTGACTGTGCAAAAGAAATGGTGGGCAAAACTATAGGCACTCCAGCATGAACCAAAAAAGTAGCATCAAACTAGTCAATTTCAGTTAACAATGTTCTTTAGCAGTAAAAATTTCATTACGCCTCTACCCTTGAGTACACATCTTTTTAATATCCTATATGATGAAATGAGAAGTACTGGCTATACAGCATGCTGAAGTGTGATGGCTGCCTCTTATGTGATTATTTGAGATGTGTGCTGAACTAGTAGCCACTTTTCATGAAAACTGTTTTTACTTGAAAGAATGACGCACAGACTATGGTTGTTCAGCAGACATTTTCTCTGAAATGAATGAAGAAAGCCCTGTCACTTAAGGAAAACAACTGACAATATTTGTTGCCAATGATAAAATTTCCCCTTTCAAATGAAAGTTAGAATTTTGAAAAATCTGTATCCATCACTGTGAGCTTGACAGCTTTCTAATATTTAAAAGATTGTTCTGATGAGATCAGTTATATTAACATTATAAACATAGCATAGTAAGATGTCAATGTTCTAAAGAACTGCATAATTCAATGAACCAGTATTTTCCAAATGACCAATGCATGATATTATAAAATCACGCAAAAGTCAAAGATCTACTATTCACACTGCAAGACAGATCAAATGGATTTTAATGTAACAGAGAACAAAACTGATAAAAGTTTCAGATTTCACACTGCAACTAACCTTCAAGAAACTACCCATTCCGAAGTTTTGATAATGCATCAAAGAGGAATATCCACAATTACCTGAAGCTATTAAAATACTCTCAATACATATTTGTGTGAGGCCAGATTTCTTCATATACTTCGAACACAGTGCCACACTGCAACAAATTGAATGCAGAAGCAGATAGGAGAATCTAGTACAACATTAAAGGATTTACAAAAATGAAAACCAGTGCTACTTTCCACACTAAATTGTTTACAAAATAATTATTTTCATAAAACAATGCTATTTATGTTAACAGGTAATGTAAAATTTCTTGGTTTTAACTTCTAATACAATAAATATCAACAGATATAACCCACAAAAGCAAAAGTTCTTTGGGATCTTGAATTTTTAGAAATATAAATGGGTCCTGATACCAAAATGGTTGAGAACAGCTAGACTAGGGAATGCAGATTAATAAGTATTGAATATGGGTTTTTCTTTTGCTAACTCACACATTATTTATATTTCCAGGGCCACCAAACCCCCTAAGAAAGATTTTTTTAAGTAGTATAAAAAATGTTTTTGGAGTGGATAAGGGGTTACTTAGTATTGTCCTTTAGAGTTTGGTTAATTCTTACTTAGAATTATAATTCACCTACATGGTTTTGTATGAAAATTTTCACAATAAATATTCTAACTATATAAAATGTTTAAAATAACATTCAAAACTGGACTTTTATTTTTAAATATCATATGAAATAGTAATATGTCACACTGTTTTTATCAATTCTTTATTTAGGTAACAAGTTGGTTATGTTCACTGCATTGTATGAAACATCACAATATCATACTGGAAAGGTACTATCAGTACAGGGTTGGATCAGAGTGGACAGTTTGAACAACAAACCATTTTGCATTCTTCATTTCCTAGCTTTTAACAACCCCCCAAACCCAGTCAAGGGACAAACAGCTTTTAACATTATCATGTAAAGCACTTCAACTTACAAGGCTAAAATCTAAAGAATAAATAAAATATGTTGTGGCAATAATTCCTTTTTAGACCAAAAATCAGGTGCACAATAAATCAAATGATCAAGAAAGCTGTATTCAAATGTGTGGCTCTCCAGAAACAGCTTCAGGAAAATGTTACAGAAAATACCATGAATTCCATTTCACACAGGACCAGATGATGACTCATTTTAACTACACACAAGGGCAATTACATCCTGCTGAAACACAATTTAAACAGATAGAAAATGTTTACAAAGCATCCACAACATGTAAACCATGTACAAATGGATACATTCATTGCTTCTCCTACCCCAATAGCTTCTTTTAGATAAATATTTCACTCTTCATGTTCAGCATTAACTGGATACATGCAAAACTCCAAAGAATTCAAGGATTCAAGGTTATTGTAAAAATAGAATTAAACTAATAATCTTCAAGTACCTTATGTGACAGCCACTCCGTACCGTGCCCAATGTTATAAAATGAAAGGTTACTGAACCCATGAAAATATCTCTGTAATATTTCCTTAGATCTAAAATAGATAATTTTAAATGTATTTATAGTCATTTCAGTGATATTCTGAGCTTTTAAAATAACGTAAACAATTAAAAATTATACCAAATTACACAAAACTTGTTGTATCTTAAAAGCTGAAAAATTAAAACTATAGAAACCCACATGTAAAACAAAAATCACAATTTACATTATAAAGGCAAATCTCATTTAAAAAAATTTGCAGCAGTGAGATGGCAAAGCAAATTATAAATAGCCATAAATTAATCCATTTGGTTTCAAGAGGTTTTTCTACTGAGAGTTGAAGGATGTGGTAGGTACATGCATAAAATTTGTAAAGGTTTATAATATTATTGCCAAATACACTTTATCTTGAAGCAGGCAACATTACAATTTGGACATTATTGGAGAACCCAGTTTGGTAATACAGGTAAAATTGGAAAAAAATTAAATAACAATTAATAATAAATATAAATCCTATAGTAAATTGCTCAAATGAAATTTTAAGTCACAGAGCTGCAAAAGGCTTCCAACTTGGTGAACTGAAAAAAGGAACATCTCATACAATTCTTTACTCTTACATGCTTATATGTTGTGTGTCTTGTTTAAAAAAAAAAAAAAAAAACACATAATGTATCTTCAGAGTACAGCTAACTATATTCCCATGCACCTCAGGCATATTCGTTATTTGTGATGAAATAACTCCATTGGTTTCTAGGGTCAAAAGTTCAATATAGATGTAACCAGTATGCCTGAGGTTGGCAAAAAATACTGTAGTACAGGCAATGCTACAAGTGGCAATTACCAGAAAACACAAATATGAACAAATGATGGGAAATGCTAATGATTTTCTGCTCATATCACAAAACGCTGGGAATCCACAAGAATATTTTTTCCCTTGTACTGAAGAAAATTGTGATTAAGTTTTTTTCCCCCAATTTTCAGAATCAAAAGCATTTTAGAAGGCTTATAAGGCTACCATGGGTCTTCTAGATCTCCAGCACCCTACAGGAAGAGAAAAGGAAGAATATTATTATTATTTACCTACACCACTTCCAGGTTGGATTGAACTTCAAAAGAAAACAAAATTAGATGAACAAGTTACCTTCCTTTCTTTGTTTGAAAAGGTAATTTTTACATAGAGGTGTGTGTACTGTTTATTGTGTGTATACACACATGGATCTATCTAACATAGACAGATAACTGGTTGGGTTTTTTCTCCCCTTTCCACCAAATGCCTTCCTCTTTCTCAAACCACTTAAAAATATTCTGGCATTGGAAAAATAGATCAAAAAAACAACAGCTACATCCGAAGATTCCAAAGTTTCAACTTATGGTAACTTAAGCAACTTTAGACACATGATAAATATAAAACATGAAAAAGATAAGTTAAATTGTTCTACATACACAAAATAATTGTTTTTAAAAATACTTTCCCATGTGACTGAGTCATCTGTATTTTAAAAATTCATTTTAGCAAAAGCCAAACTCATATGTGCCACTATTTAAAATATCTTATAATTCTTGCATTTATATCTGATGAATACTTATAGCAAAACTCACAGTCTTACAATCTTTAAAAAGCTCATCACAGCAATTTTCTGACATGTCTACAAGTGTCCATACTGTGTCCAAAGATTAATATTTTGTATCACAAAAAGGGGATAAAAAACAGAATACATTTACTTTGAGTAAGCAAGACTTCTCAAAAATCTTTTCCTTTTAATTAATGAAAACCGCACCTAGCCAAAGTTTTCTAAATTTTATATACATACAAATGAAATTCAAATGAGTATTTTTCCAATATACCAAACCTGGTTGTTTTCAAAAAATTAATTTAAAAATAAGTACAACATGCATAGGTTATTCCACATCACATGCTTTATTTGGACTTAAACACTTATAATTTCATTCTAAACACTTGGTTGACATACATTTTGATGTATGTAGTTAGGCTATACAGAATATACAAACCAAAGCTGTATGAATAATACATAGGTTTTTCAAAAATTATGTCTCATAAAGAATACAGAAAGGAAAAATAACCACACAACCAGTACCTCAGACTACTAAAAAATAAACTACAGAGATGTAAAATATAAACAAGTCAAAGAACACACAAATTATCATCCTTGAAAAAAGAAATTACAGGCCAGCATCTGCCATTCTTTGAAGAACTGAAATTACTAAAGAAAACATAAATTTATTACAAAGCTAACTATGAGTCTACTAATACGTGAAGCAGTATAATTCTACATTAACAAGTTCTTCCACAACGTAAAGTAATCTTGCTAATTGGTAATCTCTAATCCTATCGAGTATGAATTTAACTACTGACTTTAATAACTGGTAGCCTCATTTCTGGCATACAATATGAAATGACATATAATTTTATTAAATTCAAAGTACTCTAAATAGCCAATTTTAAACTATCTGATAAAGATGTATGCAAAGGCCTTCTTAAAAAACAAGGCTATGACTATAATAAAACTAGTTTACCAAGATTCAAATAACAAAACGGTTATATAAATGCATACATTATACTTCCTAAGTAAAAACCATCAAATCAAAGATCACAAAAATATTACCACAAAGTAAAGTCATAGTTTTTCACCACTCATCTTTGTCCCTGCATCTTCAGTACAGCTGTCTAATTCAGCAAGATCACTTTTTGATTCGGTATGGCTTTCCTGCATTGTCACTGGGTTTCCAGCATCACTGTTCGAAGAAGTAGCTGTAGCAGCTTGTTCAGCAGGGTTTTCTTCTCCCTCTACTTTAGCTAGCCTGTAACTAGTCAGCATCTCCTCCAGAAGTTGTCGGTAGTTTCCCCTATGATTAATTCTCATTTGCCTGAGAGCTTCCACCAATTTCCCCTGTGATCCACTTTCCTCTGCTTCATCGGAGGCCTTTTTTTAAGATTCAAGACCCCAGTGTCAGTAGACAAACTAGGATATCACATGTATTTCATAACATATCACAGCAAAACACTCATTTCTCTACCATGAGTAATATAGTCTAAGAACGAGAACATTTCGTTAAATAAGTATCAAGTGTTACCTGTGTCAATTAACAAAATTTCCAATTGAAATATCTCAAGTAATTTTTAGCAAATGATCATGAACTAGTTTATGTTTTATTTCACATCGATATTTGAAGCTTAATCTGAAATTTACTTGGCTATTAAAATTCAACACCAACACAAGCATCTCCTAAAACTGACTTACTTAATTAAAAAAACAATAATTGGCTATAATTATTTAGTACAAAAGGAAATTAGTGTTTAAAGCAATAGGAAAGGACAGAAAAGCAAGCCATCAGATTCTTCATTTCTGCTAAATGACAGGAAGGAGAGGAGATACAAAATGTAAAATTATATAAATTTAAACTAGATTTTGTGGGAATTGTAAAGCTTCTGTGGATAAAATTTCTATTTACTTTTTGTCTTTAAATATTTTACTAAAAACATCTCTAGATTAAAATAGACAATCATTTTAATCATTATAATAAGATATGAATAGTAAACTACTCAATTCTTTTATATTTTATTGAATTTTGTAAAACCTACAGGTTTCTACAATAGTAGCTACTTAATCTTGTTTACAGAACAAGCTCTAATATCCAAGCTGATCATACTGATATGCTGACAGACTAAGAGCAAGTCAACCTTGTAATATGTGACTCCTGATGTGATGCGTTAGGGAGTACAAAGTTATGTCCTGTGTTCTTGCCGAAAATGTTTAATATGACTCTAATAAAGCTAATTCCCAATTTACAGGAAAACAGGGAATAAAGAATCACGTGAAAGGGCACCACAAGGAAACAATCATATGATCCAGAATGTAGGACATCCTATAAAAAGCTGGCTTAGACTCTTCATATTCAGTGTTAATGGGAAAAAAAATTGGGAGCTTCATTAAAGGCTTGCTTAATGTGCTTGATTGATAACAACTGGACTAGACCATTTAACAATTATAACAGTCATTCTATGGGCAACTGGGAAAATTTGGACTCAATATTAGATAATATTAAATTTATTATCAATTTTCTTAGGTATAATAATAATGTTATGGTTATGTATACAGAAAAATGTCCTCATTCTCAAGAGCTGCATGCCAAAATATTTACAGCTAAAATATTATATCTGCAATTTGCTGTCAAAGGTTCAGTCCAAAAAAAAAAAAAGTCATCTACGTATAGAGAGAGAGAAAGCAAATACAGTAAAATGTTAAAACATGAGTCTAGGTACAAGGTGTACAGGTGTTCACTTTATTATTTCAATTTTTCTATATGTTTGAAAGTTTTCATCATAAAGTGTTGGGAAAATAAAATACAAAAAGGTTACTGATATAGATGATCTGTTACAAACTCTTAACCATCTTTGGAGGCTGTTACTCTATAATTCTACAGCAAAGATAATACTACTATAACCACATAATAAATGGCAATGTTTATTAGAAAAATCAGAGCACTTGAATTTTTTTTTAAATCGCCCCTGTGGCAAAAAACAAGAAATGATACTGTGTACAACATATGTTTTATGTGTAGGTATATGTGTGTTCTGTCCATATTTTTTAGGATATTATTATGTAAAATGTCTGGGAAGAAAGGAAATACAGCAATATAAAAATGATAATAATGGGTAGTGAAGTTTCAGAAGCTTTATTTTTTTTGAATTCTCCAATTTTCTACATCAAGCATATTAACTATCAAAATAACTTTTTTTAATTTGCAAAATTTATTGTGTGGAGAGAACATAATAAAGTGTGCTCTCTGTTAAGATTTTTCTCTTTTTTCCCCCCTTACCTTTCCTTCTGTACTAAATAAATGTTATTTCCCTAAATAAAGTTTCTCATTTGAATCTACTCAGGAAAGGTTAAGATGGAACAATGAGATAAATGCTTGCTAGTCGTAAACCTTATCAGTCTTTAATCAGGTCTGCCAAAAGGAAATTTTCTATTTGAGAGTATATCACAAAGAACTTTTTTTTTTTTTTTTTTTTTTTTTTTGCGGTACGCGGGCCTCTCACTGTTGCGGAGCACAGGCTCCGGACGCGCAGGCTCAGCCGCTCCGCGGTATGTGGGATCCTCCCAGACCGGGGCACGAACCCGTGTCCCCAGCATCGGCAGGCAGACTCTCAACCACTGTGCCACCAGGGAAGCCCACAAAGAACTTTTAATGGAGGGCATAAGACTCCTCTCTGCCCTCCAAATAAAAACCCCTCAAACCAACAACTCCCTTTGACAACTCCCTAGGACACAAACAAAATCTGCTTCAAGTGGACAGTTACACATAGAGAGCTCAACCTTGGTTTTACATCAGAATCACCTGTAGAATTTTCAAAACTATACAGATGCCAAAGCTCCATCCCATGATACTCATATTCAGTGGGTTGGGGTGATTTTCTTAAAGCCTGATAGGTGATTCTGACATACGGCAAAGGTTGAGAACCACTGATAAACTGTCTTACTTCTTTGAGCTTACTGATACGGTTGGATCAAAGGTTGTTGTATTTGGATGTATCTCACTCTCCATCTGACACATTTATTATTACAGTAATCATCTGTTTCTGTGAATTGCTGTAATAGTGGTAGTTGGGGAGAGAAAAGTAGTTGCTTTATAAAAAACACATTAGAACCCAAACTGTAAATTAAGTAGGGATGGATTTACAATGGCCAATTGAAAAGAATTTGAGTTAATGACCACATTTAAGTCATTTTATATTATAGCAAATTACATTTTCCTATTGTGCTAGATAGACAATGGATGGGTGAAACCTCTTCCCCAGCCATTTCATTTGATTCTTCAAAATAATGTTATACAACTCTCTCATGGATTCTCATTAATATCAGAAAAGGAATCTATTGTTTAGCTGCACCTTCTTTACCTGAATTCACACACAAAGCACATCACGTTTATAGATTTATCACAGCAATTAATTCCACCTTGCAACTGTTCACAAGTCTCTCCAAATCTCTGTAAAATCTCTGAGATAAAGAAAATTTCAATTCCTTTCTGTATCCTCCCTACCACCTAGAGAAGAAAATTAATGCCTGTGGCTAAGAACTTTATATACATAATCTCATTTAATCCTTACAGGTACCCTACGTAATAGATACTGCAACTCTAGTTTTTATAAGTGAAGAAACTAAGGCTCAGAAAGATTTAAGTTATTTGTCAGGGTAACAATGCTAGTAAGTGACAGAACTCAGATTTGTGTACAGGTCTAATTAACATCAATGTCCCTCTGAATGTTCTTTTGAATACACTATGGTAACAGTTTTTGCATACTAAGTGCCTCATATAAATAGACACTTACTAAATAAATATTGGTTAAAATTATTGTAGAATTGGACCACAAATTATTTCATATTGAAGTCTATAATGCATTTCCTTGTCACAGAAAAATTAATAAAATTATAGGACAAAAAAATCATATTAGATGGGATGGTTTAAATTATTCTGCAAAATAAATTTAAGGCAATTACAGAAATGGGAATTTAGGACTTTTCCCTCAGATTTTGTTTTTAAGGTTTTACTGTCATCTAGACTTACACAGCTTGAGAATCAAATTTCTCATTATGAAAACACTGCCTTACACCAAATAAGACACAGGAATATGGATAAATCAAGCAGAGGGCAAAGAGAAGGGGGGAAAATTTTTTTTAATGGAATTTAACTAGCTAATATTTATTTGCAGCAATTTTTAAAAAATAGTTGTCATTAGT
This sequence comes from Phocoena phocoena, assembly GCF_963924675.1. Taxonomy (NCBI): domain Eukaryota; kingdom Metazoa; phylum Chordata; class Mammalia; order Artiodactyla; family Phocoenidae; genus Phocoena; species Phocoena phocoena. Next base: position 54,113,581 of record NC_089232.1, read on the forward strand.
GAAATTCTTCAAATGATTAGCTAAAACAGTGGAGAGAAAGTGAAGAATGCTAGTATATTTACTATGTTTTTTGGAGTCCCATGCCCTGCTTATCAGGTTAAAAATAATTTTTAGAAGATTCTCAAATATGACTTCATGAGATACAATTAACAGTGACTAATAAAGAATCTAATAAATTATGTTATCTTCAAGGATCATGTAAACTTCAATCAATCTGAAATAATTTAAAAAAGTCACTTAAGTGGTCAAGACCACATAGTTACAAGAAGTGGTATGTCAAATGACACCTTAAAAAATAGTGACTAGGGCTTCCCTGGTGGCGCAGTAGTTGAGAGTCCGCCTGCCGATGCAGGGGACACGGGTTCGTGCCCCGGTCCGGGAAGATCCCACATGCTGTGGAGCGGCTGGGCCCGTGAGCCATGGCTGCTGAGCCTGCGTATCCGGAGCCTATGCTCCGCAACGGGAGAGGCCACAACAGTGAGAGGGCCGCGTACCGCAAAAAAAAAAAAAAAAAAAAAAAAATCAAAAAAAAAATAGTGACTAAAATTAGTGCATTTTCAAACAGTGTAGGTAGGTCTTCTCCATAAAATGCTTTGACAAGTGAAAAAGTAAACAAGAAACAATTTACAAAAAACCTAGTATTCACAAAATCCTAAAACTGTGATATAATTGATCTATTTTGAAATAAAATTAAAAAGAAGACTGTATATAAAACTTAATAACGTGAAAACAGAACAGAGAGATTTTGGGGGGCTTTTGTCCTGTCTTCCCTCCCCTTCTCAAAATCCAAATGTCTTAAAAAGTTTTTTTAGTTAGAATAAAAATGTGTATTTAAATGAAAAATAACTAATAAGACACTGGGCTTCACTACTTAGTCTCAACAAGTTTATAAAATATTCCTCATCAAAAAACAGAGTATTTTAAGACTATTAAACATGAGATTCACTAAAGAACGGGAAATGATTTTTCTTGCACAACAGACAGAGGTGGGGGTACAGACACATATGTAATCTCTAAATATCTTAGAAAGGCTGCATGGAAAGGTGTAAAGGGAATAGTTTTTGGAGTCATTCTGAGTTATATTCAAATTCTGGCTACTCGATTTATCTAGCTTTGCAAGCTGGGCAAGCTACTCTGCACCAATTCTTAGTCTTCTCTGTAAGAGAAGGGTGTTGAGGAGATTACCTATAACTAATATTTAGATATAGATATGGCTTAGCACAAGTAGGAGTTGGGTAAATACAAGTTCCCCCTTTATCACTGGAAAATCATCAACTTACATAGCTACCTGATCAGTGGTATACTGATTCTAAAGCATCTTAAGTCTCCATTGAGGGAAGAAGTGAACCTTTTGGCATGGAAAAATAAAGCTCAAAAAATAAACTTTCCTTCTAATTAGTAACCTCATATTATTTTTTAAAATACATGACTTAAAGATAGTCTTAGCCATATATACACTACCAAATGTAAAATAGATAGCTAGTGGGAAGCAGCTGCATAGCACAGGGACATCAGCTAGGTGCTTTGTGACCACCTAGAGGGGTGGAATAGGGAGAGTGGGAGGGAGGCTCAAGAGGGAGGGGATATAGGGATATATGGGTACATACAGGTGATTCACTTTGTTATACAGAAGAAGCTAACACAATATTGTAAAGCAATTACATTCCAATAAAGATGTAAAAAAAAAAGATAGTCTTGCAAACTACTAGAAAGAAAGAAACAGAAATATTTCTAACTTAACTAGTATTTATTGAGCTCTCATTGTATGCCAGGTGAGAACTCAGCACTGCTGTAGGTGCTGTGATATAGCCATAAACAAATCAGATGAAGTCCCAGATCGCAAAGAATTTAAATTCTAGTAATAAAACCAGACTAGCATTTTTTTTTAGATAAACAAGGACTTTCTGTATAGCATAGGGAACTATATTCAATATCTTATAATACCCTATAACAGAAAAGAATCTGAAAAAGAATATATATATGTAAATACATAAACAAAACAGAAAACTGTATATCACTTTGCTCTACGCCTAACACTAACCCAACACTGTAAATCAACTATTCTTCCATTAAAAACAAGCTAACTAGCATTTTAAAAGAAGGGCAGTCGGGGGAGGGGGTGATTCCAGAGCCCTACCTTATATAACAACTTAAAGCAAAATGCAGTTTTACTTTTTCTGATCCTCTGGGTGATTATTCTTTTGGGAGTCACAGACTCCTCTGAGGAACTAATGAAAACCACAGACTTACTCTAAATCATTAAATAATGTGTATGCACACACATAAATACATTTGCAAAAATTTTGGGGGGATTCACGAACCCCTTTATTAAGAATCCATGCTTAACTCTTTTCCACAGATTTTGATTTTAAAGCTGGGAAAATATCAATATTGTTTATATTAAGAAGACTGAACATATTCCAGAAAGTTGAAATAAAAAATAAAAATTTAGTAAAGCAACTTAAGAAGAGTCCCCTAAATAATGAACTTTCTGAATATATTTTAAATGATTTGACTTATACCCAACTGAGCTTTTAAAAATACTTTTATTAATCAAAAGATTTTTTTAATATAAGAAAAATGAATAAATCCCTATTTCTAATGGTACTACTTATAGGCATTCACAGCAGAACAATTCTATCTTGGACATAAAGTAGACATTTTAGGAATCTAAATAATCTCTGATTTACTCTGACGAGCATTCATTTTTTAAAAATATCTGAATAAAAAATTATTTTTGTTATTTAAAAAAATTTAAAAAAATAACACCTCCCAACTGTCTCCTCCTCTGTATTTCTACCATACCTCTGTCTTTCCCATTCTGCAAGTAAGCCCCTGCCACTGTGTACTTCCTGGCAGCATCTTCCGCATGGCACGGATCTAACCAAGCTGAGAAGCATTTATGGAGCACTTCTGTGTCTAACTCACTGCTATAGTAGGTAAAGTTAAGAGCTAAGAATTTAATCAAACCTCTATAAGTTTTTCAGTTTTCTGTTTCTTTTGTAATTTTTAGTACATTTCTTCTACTTGTGATTATGGTTCAACATTTTTCTAAGGTTGTGATTATTCTGAAAGGGTAAAGTAATGTTTCCCAAAATAGGATTCTGGGCTGCAAAAGTGAGTTTTTACAGTAAACAAGGAAGTTTCTCTAATCCACACATCTATGTACTAATGATGAGTTTATACTTATCATCTCTGTGATCATTTCACAACTACTTGACTTACAGCATCTCTTTAATCTAATATTGCATATGTTTCTAACAGATTAAAATACCAGATACTCCTTTGAGTCTGTCATTCTTATGCTGCAAACACAGGGTGGCTCTACACTCTAAAATACAAAGTTCAAAAGGTGTGTCCAGTCTCTTCACAAATACTTCTGGCATCCTGAATTCTTACTTTTCACCATAGCAATTCTCTGCTCTAGCCAAAACGATGTCCTCTCTTTCAAAGATAGCTTAAACTTTGTTCTTGCCTTGACCATCCATGTGAACTATCATCCTCCTCCTTTACTTTCTGCCATTCAAACCATTCTTCAAAACCAATCTTTTCTCTGAAAATCTGACTTCCCAAGCAATCACTGTACAATTCACATGGCAATTAATCACATTCTGTATTTTGTCATTTCTTTTTATCCTTTAGTAAATGATGTGAAACCTTTTTATTAATTAATTTGTATGTTTATATCTACATTGCCAGGTGCATTGAGAGTAGGGATGGGGGACCATGCCTTGTTTCATAGTCTCCTCCCATATCAATTCATTACACAGTGGACTGTCAGTGTTTAGTCTTAGAAAGCTTATATATAAAGGTGATTAACTATATACCTCCTTAATTTATAGTCATATAATAATGGTCTTTAAGGCCAGTTTTATATCCAAGCATCTCTTCTGAGTTTCATGGTTCTGTTGCCTGTTTATTCACTGTTTATATAGCTACTATGTATAATAAGTATTTTCTATTTTTTAAAAAAGTTTAAAATTCATCCTTGGTAGATGTTAAACAGAAATTCTGGGTTATAAACTCTTTTTTTTTTGGAGTAAAAGCTGCCAACGTTCTTGAGAAACCAAGAAATCCAGCAAGTATATTATGAAATAATTTTTTCAGATTACACACTGGGGTTGCATTTTCAAACACATGAGTGAACAGGAGTATTTACATAGCTAATAATGAATCAATAACTATTTGAGGTCTCATTTCCTCCAAACCTGGTGATGGATGCTGTGTGGAACCTATAATCTAGCTGAAGAGGTAAGACTCTCTTTACTCTACCTCCCAATTACTACCATCTTTTTAGTTGTATCAACATCCTATTCTCACTTGTTTGATTTAGGGTTCTTTCAATCCATCACATGACATATCTTTATTTTTAATTTCCACATCTTTGTATACAATTCTTAATACTTTAAGGGACGTACCACAAAAGAAAGTCTCAGAATCACTGCTCCAGGACAAGGTATAAATTCTGTTATTAGCAATATATAGTATCATTCATTCAACTAACTAAAATGCATTAATTATAAAAATTTCCCTTTTTGTCAGTGTAACTTTTATTGTTAAGAAAAAAATTATATGATATTGCTGTACAATAATGAACACTGGAAAAAATGCAATTGAGATGATACATAATTTCTACCAGTGGCTGATGTCTCTCTCAAGACCTGCCAAGAGGAGCTAGAGACTTGGAAGATGAGTCTATTTCTTCTCAACAAGTTTCATTACTATGTTTGGCTCCCTTAAATCTCTGAAGCATACATGTTAAAATTAAGTTGTTCATTTTTAGATGCCCAAAAACTTGAAAACTCATAATCTGTCTCTGATTGAAAACTCATAACTTGTCTATGAGAAGACAGTTAGTTGAATTACTGACTTTGAAATTTAGGGCAGTTTTTTTTAAAAAGGACACTGTTTTGCCTGCTCGTACTAGTATTAAAATAAAACAAAAAACTTACACAGGAGCAGCTGATCAGTATTTCTAAGGAAGGTAAAGGGACAAAGAGTTTTGCTCTGATGAAGCACAGCAGGATACAACAAAATGGTTATCCCAGTTCAACATATATACCCACAGCACAACAAGAACGTTAAAAAATTATCCTCAGGTGTTCAACTGGGCACAAAGGGGCACTGAAAGGTCTACTCTTTAAAATAATAACATCACTATTGCTAACTTCCAGTGATGTTAACAGCCTGCTGGAGGAGAAATTGACATATTTAAAAGCACATTCTTTGTTTGCCTCAAAATTAAGATTTAAGGGAGAAAGAGAAGGAAAGGCAGACATACAGGGAAGAAGTAAGTACAGCCCACACAAAAAGGTATTTGATGCCCATTAAATGAAAACAAACCTATCTACAAAACAGAACTTTATCTCTACCTTCCACTTCAATATATTTCCTTTAATTTTAACTGACTCCTTAAAACAAAAAGCAGTCATAATTTCCAGTATTTATATTATAAAATTATTTAAAATACTTAAGAAATAAAATAAAGCTTACCCCATCACTTTCTCTATGTGGATTCAGCCTACTATAAACAGCTTCAATAACATTGCGCCTAAAAAGAAATATGCTTTAGTTTTATTAAATTACATACAGTTGTTAAGCTTCTGAGTATTTTAAATAATACTTCATATCTTAACTACACTCAAAAATTAATTGCCTCATTAAATACCTGCCAAGAACATAATATCTGCATTTCACTCAGAACTTGATCCTGCACAATCCATTTGTTCTCATTTACCAAGGAAAGAAGGACCTTCATCCTCAAAGAGTATAATAAATAATGCCTTGAAAAGAAAATCTCTTCTCGATGAAATTTTAGAGTTCTTCTCTAGTATAAGAACTATCAACCCATTTCATCTTTAGATAATTGATGTACTTCTTACCAAAAATTATTTAATTACTAACTATAAATGAAGTCAAAATTTGTTCTTTTCCTTCTACTTACTTGCCGGCAAGACCTCCCCCAGGAGGCAAATTCGGGATATTTTCTGCAGACAAGATACGCATGACATGGGCAAGATCAGGCATTCCTTCCTCACCAGACTTCTCCATAATTTCTGTAGGTTTTTAAAAAGAGTTCCTAAATTAATGTGATAACTCAGAATTCACACAGTGAAACAAGAGGTCCTATTTGGTAGTACCTATTTTAAAATATAAAATGCAAATATTACCTTACTATCACACAAGGAACAAAAAAAGTAAGATAAAAAGTTATTTGCATATATATATACTCATTTTAGCATTATTCATAAAAGCAGAAACTGGAACAAATTAAATGTCCAATAAAAGGACAGTTAAGAAAATTTTGGTATAGCCACTGAGTGAAATGGTTTATAATCAGTAAAAATGATCCCTATGAGCACAGCACAACCACATGGAAAAACACTTTTGGTCTATTATTTTATATAAAAATATAAACGTTATTAATGCTATAATTACAGGAAAACAAAAGCAATGGAAAGATAAGGACTATAAGAAGGGGAAAATTAAAAACTGTTTTATAGGTTTTTTGATACCTAGTTGTGTTCCACAATTTATTTAAAACAGAAAAGGAAAATAAATCTCAGAACTTGCTAATACTCAGAACAAAATAAAACATTTCCATGTTTCATTTATATTTACAATTTATGGAAAACAGATTTTTAAAGCATGATCATTTGGCCAGTATTAAGACATAAAATCCTCAAAAATCAGACAACAGCAAACTTACTTTTAAGACAACAAAAAAGCAGAGTCCTAAGCAGCCCTCAAGATGCAAACTCCAAACTGTTTCCCATGTGTCCCTCACAGGGACTTCACTGTGACCTTGATTTTCACTGCTCCCATTCAACTCTGCTCCGACTCCTACCTGTATCTCCAAAGGTGCTATTCAAAGAAACCTTCTATATTTTCACATATACTTCCTCCCTTGGTTTGGAACACTTTTTACACCAATCCAACCAGCCTCTTTGTATGGTTAAAGTGTATTTATACTTCAGGTTTCAACTTTATGTGTCACTTTCTCAAATTCTTCTCTGACCCACACCTGGCATAGGTGTATTGCTAGATACTCCAACTGTACATGATATTTACTAGATCACGGACCGCAAGCTTCTTGAAGGCAGGATTGTAATTTTTCTACATTACACTTGTATCTCTACAGTGCAGGGTTTCTCAACCTCAGCACTACTGATGTTTTTGACAATTTTTTGTTGTGAAGGCTGTCCTATGCATTGCAGAATGTTAAGCAATATCCTGGCCTCACTCACTGGACGCTAGTGGTACCCTCTCAGTTATGAGACCAAAAGTGTCTCCAGACATTGCCACATGTCTCATGAGGGACAAAATCCATCCTCCTCCCCACACCGGCCGCTGAGAACCACTGCAGTCTAGCACTTCACCAGCCAATTTTCACAACCCACTGGTGCCCCTGCAGTCCAGTCCTCCACCATCATCTGCCACCTGCTTTAATGCATGATTCCTAATTGGTCTCTTGGCTTCCTCTCTTGTCCACTCTTGACAATCTCTTCTTCACATGGCAACTGAGAGAGATCCTTCTAAAAGTCAGATCAAGGGACTTCCCTGGTGGCACCGTGGTTAAGAATCAGCCTGCCAATGCAGGGGACATGGGTTCGACCCCTGGTCTGGGAAGATCCCACATGCCGGGAAGCACCTATGTCCATGCGCCACAAATACTGAGCCTGCGCTCTAGAGCCCACGAGCCACAACTACTGAGCCCGCATGCCACAACTACTGAAGCCTGCGCACCTAGAGGCCATGCTCTGCCCCAAGAGAAGCCACTGCAATGAGAAGCACACGCACTGCAAAGAAGAACAGCCCCCGCATTCCACTAGAGAAAGCCTGCGCACAGCAACGAAGACCCAATGCAGCCAAAAATAAATAAAATAAATTTATATAAAAAAAAGTCAGATCACGTCACTCTCGCACTCTTCCAATGACTTCCCAGCACCATTTGAATGAAGTCCAAAGACCTCATTTTAGTCTGCAGAGCCCTACATGATCTGCTTCTTAGCAATCTCTCTTCATCTTTCACTTTTCCACCAGCTCATTCTCATTTAGCCACACACTCTAAGCATATTCCCTCCTCAGTCCTTGTTGCTCCCTTTGCTGGAATGTTCCTCCCCAGATAGCCACTCTCTTCCATATATAGGTATCTGCTCAAATGTTTTTCCTCAGAGACCTGCCTAACCAATATTCCTTGGTACTGTCTGCTTACTGTTGTTTTTCTTCTATTAAAAAAAAAGGTCTCTACCACATTATAAACTCCATGAGATCAAGAATGTATTTGTTTTGTTTTCTGCTGCATTCCCAGTAACACACATGCTCAGGGACAGCTGAAGAAATGAATACACGTAGAAGGTATTCACCAAATATCTAATCAATTTAGGTTAAAGGCTACTCCCTGGTTAACATATACCTCCCCTCTGCATTCCCAATAAAAACACATACAAAGACTTGCCAATACACAGAATGATTTCACCTCAAAATTTTAATGTCAGATTACATGATCTAAAACCCTAATAGAAATATAATGCTCTTGAACAACGCTACCTTATGAAAAAGAAGTTAGGTACCAAGGCATATTGATTTGTAGTGGCTGCTTCTTCAAGGATTTTTAAGTGTTTTTTGATTGAATGGTTAATAATCAAGTATCTACCACAGTCCCCAAGACCATATCATATTATTACATATCTGTCATCTTTGCCATATAACATATATTTTGGAAACTTTAAAACTATACAGAAGAAAATTAATATTAAATGTTAACCCACATTGAGCTGAACTGACCACACATTTAAGAAATTAAAATTTAGGGGGCTTCCCTGGTGACAAATTGGTTAAGAATCCACCTGCCAATGCAGCGGACATGGGTTCGAGCCCTGGTCTGGAAAGATCCCACATGCCGCGGAGCAAGTGAGCCCGTGCGCCACAACTACTGAGCTGCGCTCTAGAGCCTGCATGCCACAACTATTGAAGCCTGCGCACCTAGAGCCCATGCTCTGCAACAAGAGAAACCACTGCAATGAGAAGCTTGCGTGCTGCAACAAAGACCCAATGCATCCATAAATGAATGAATGAATGAATAAACAAATAAACAGAAGAAATTAAAATTTAGCTGTTATAGAAGAGTTTATAAAACCTACAGTTTGCTGAGGACTTAGGCACCGTACCAGGTACTTAAAGTTATCTCATTTATTATTAAAACAAACTGTATGGTTGGTGTTTTTACCTTTAGTTCACAATAAAGAAACTGGAGCCTTAAGAGATTAGGCAAGTTGGTTGAGATCATACAACTAGTAACTGAACAAATTTTAGAGTTCTTCCCCAAATGAAAACTATTTAGCTTCTTCTTTGTGAATGAAGAAATAGGACAATAAGAAAATTCAATAGATAGCTAGTGGGAAGCAGCTGCATAGCACAGGGAGATCAGCTAGGTGCTTTGTGACCACCTAGAGGGGTGGGATAGGGAGGGTGGGAGGGAGGGAGATGCAAGAGGGAAGAAATATGTGAACATATGTATACATATAACTGATTCACTTTGTTATAAAGCAGAAACTAACACACCACTGTAAAGCAATTATACTCCAATAAAGATGTTCAAAAAAAAAAAAGGAAGAAAATTCTTCTTGCCTTCTGGTAAATTTGAGCCAGCAATCCCCCACCCAAATACACTAGACCTTTTAGAAAACGTGTATTATTAAAAACTCCTATAAACAGCTCCTCTTAATAATTATGATATTATCAACAGGAATAAGAGTGCCTCTGACATTGTCTTCAAAGTGTTCCCACGTTTCTTACCTTTCCATTACCCTGAAAACAGAACTCACTGACAATTCAGAGCTGAAGAAATTGCAGACCAACAAAAACAAAACCTTTATGCACCTTTGTTTATGGTGTGTGGCTAGACAGCTGTAAAGCTAGAAAAGATACATCTGTCCCCGCTCTCTAAATCTGCAAGAGAAGGTAGTTTTCCTTTGGTAATTACACATTTGAAATTGCAAATTTTTGCATTTCAAACTATTACCAATTACTATAGCTACTGTTCATCTAAAACATGACTCGTAATAGGCCAAATTTGACAAGCTGACTGCAACATAATCATTAATTATATCATTCAAGTGTACTATTAAAAAATAATAATAATCAAGCCATAACGGTGTTAGGAAAAAATATAGGTCAATATGTAACACTGAACTCTGCTCAATATTATGTAACAACCTAAATGGGAAAAGAATTTGAAAAAGAATAGATACATGCACATGTGTAACTGAATCACTTTCCTGTACACCTGAAACTATCACAACATTGTTAATCAACTATACTCCAATATAAAATAAAAAGTTAAAAATATATAAAACAAAATTTTACATTTTGTTCAAAAAAAAAATGTAACCCTGAATTGAGGAAAGAACTTTGTTAAGAATGATATCAAGGCAAAATAAATAAATAAAACTGACATAATATAACTTCATAAAAAGTAATTTTATATCTAAAAATCAGCACGTATAAAATCAAAATGAAGTATTAAGTTGGAGATCCTGTCATAGACTCTAACATGTATTCTCTATCAGGGTAACCACTAAATTAATATTTAAAAGGATGTATAACTGATAAGCAAATGCAGGGATGAAATGGAATGGAAAATACTGATTAACCCAAAAGGGAAGGAAGGAGAAAAAGGGAAAAAGAACAGATGGAACATACGTAAACAAGTAAGATAACAGATTTAAACCCAAACAAATTAGCAAATTATGTTGAAGATAAAGAGACTAGGTTTTCCTCCCCCTCATTCCTGAATAATAATTGATTTTTAGTCCAAAAGCTGCAGGAAATTTTAAAAGAACTATTTGATAAACAAGGAATAATAATCTTCCTTTCCTTCTAAATAATAAAAAAAAAAAGCATCTGTCTTACCTTCCACCCGTGATTCCAAGTACTTATCCAACTCTGAGTCTTTTCTCATTGCTTCATCTGAGACCTTGGGGGCATTTGAAAAGCAAACTAGTACAATACTCATGTTATCTCGACTTCCCTGTATATTAAAAAAAAGAAAAAGAAAAATTATACTTCAATAGTCTACCAACTTTCTATTATTTACTTCAAAACAGATTTAATTACAATAAGCAATTACTTATTTAATCATCTAGAATGTACACCTTCAACACATTCATTTTCATTCCAAAGAACTATTTGAAGCACACCCTGAAGAAACAAGGACTCCAGGTATGCATAGATCATAATTATTTTATGACTTTTGATTCCGTGTACCTTTTCTTATCCACCACCATTCCACAACCTGAGAAAAGATATCTTCACATATATTAAATCTTCTAAAAACTTTGTTTCCCACTCAAGATTGCATATTCCCAAAGTGACTTAAGCCCCAAATGCATCCTCCCAAAGAAATATACATTATTTTCCTAGCTAATTAACCTGCATCAGAGCAGTGCTACTGAAACTCTATTGAACTGACTTGGCTGAAAATTGTTGATCATTAGATACCCAAGACACTAAAATGAACAAGCAGAGAAGAAAAGTTAAACTGGAAACTCTTCTGAGGGTACACTATCAAACAATTAAACTGAGATACACTGTAGTCAGATGTAATAACTTTTGAAGAAATGACATCAGACTGTTACACAGAATTACAGTGTCAGGATTTGTAGAGAGCAGCTAAAACTGCTAATTTAAGGACAAATTTTACTGCTGCCTTTTTAATCACACCATCACAAAAGGAAAAGGAAACAATATATAGTACTCTATTACTGTGAGACTATAAGCAATAAATTTAAAACATTTTCTCACTAATTTTCTTATAGGTATATTACTTTTATTGAGTTTTTTTTAGAACAGAAAGAAACTGTTCTTGGAATAGTGATTTTTTTAACTCCTTTTTTTTTTTTTTTTTTGCGGTACGTGGGCCTCTCACTGCTGCGGCCTCTCCCGTTGCGGAGCACAGGCTCCGGACGCGCAGGCTCAGCGGCCATGACTCATGGGCCCAGCCACTCCGCGGCATGTGGGATCTTCCTGGACCGGGGCACGAACCCGTGTCCCCTGCATTGGCAGGCGGACTCTCAACCACTGTGCCACCAGGGAAGCCCATTAACTCCCTTTTTAAAATTTTATTCACCACTCTAAAAAACTAAGTCAATGGCGGTGGGATTTGCCAACCCAAGTGAAAAGAGCCAAGGCCACACCCATGCTAGTCTAGTCTTTTCAGTCATCATGGCCAGAATCTAGGCAAGCATTGTTTGGTTAAGACTCGCTACCTTTTTGGGACCCACATGACATAGCCAAAGATAGGCAGGTCTTGAAAAACTTCTGCCACAATCTCCTAAAACTCAGTGGAGCAAAGTTTGAAGGCACTAAAGGCTGGGTCTTAAGAAGGCTTCAAAAAGAGTAACGCTCTGCACAGAATTCTTATGCTTTAGTAGAAAGAATCATGATGAGTATATATCCCAGTTCTCAATATCTGGAAAAAGAATTAGGATTTCCAAATTGGCCCAAAAGAATTTTACTCCTTAATGAAACCCACCAAAACTTGCATAATGACTTAATATTAGAAATACTACACTGGCTATATGAAAAAAAAAAATATATATATATATATATATATGAAGATATACACACACATATCCCACATATAAACCCTATGGTTCCAAACAGCAATACATTCCATAGGAATCAGGATTTACCATATAAATTCAGGTCAGGCAAAATCTTTATACCACAGATATTCAAGAATCAAGCATCACTTGAATACCAATGATTATTTTTTAAAGCAATTTCATGAATAAACAGAATTCACACCTTACATTTTTAGAAATCCAGTTTCTTCTAACCATTCTCTATTTTGTTAACAACAGCATGATTGTTTAGCCATTCCTAATCAATCTATCTATATAATTTCCATTAGATTTTTATAAGTTATAAAACACATCTTATCATTTGGAAAATTAACTAAAAGATAGTTTCAAGAAGTTTAAGTACCCAAAGATATTTAAAGGAAATAATTTAGATTAACACCTTGGCACGTGTGATTTCAATGATGGTGTTTCTATTTCTACATAAAGAGAATTTTCCCCTAAACACAAAGTATGAGTGTTTCAGTAATTTTTATACAGCAATTGAAAAAGATACTTCCCTTTATGCCTCTTCAGTTTTCTAGAGATAAATCATCCTTGCATATTCAGTATAAATTTTCTGCAAATTCCAGAATTGAAATGTGATTCAAAAAAAAAAATCAAGTTGAACAACTAAGGCAATTAGCCAGATGTTTAAAACTAATTATTTCAGCCCCTTTTCATTTTTTAATTTTGACAATAGCACAGCAGTAGTACTCTAAGGAATCAGAGCTTTAATAGACAGTTATAGATCAAAGTAGCCAGTGCCCCTGCTATAAGTAAGGGTATCTAAAATTAATCATTAAATAATTTGATGCTGTTAGCTTTAAAGATGAATGCTGCATGGTTACAAAGAAGTGTTCTGGATCAAGTCTTTACACAGCATATGAAATAGGTTGTGAACAGAATCTCTAACACTACCAAAGTTAGTAAATGAGTATCTGATAAGTGAACCATAAATATTCCTCATTTTTTAAATCAAATTTTTTAACCTGCAGCTCACTGCAGTTATCTCATTTGCACAGAGCTCAAAAACCAGCCAAACTTAAGGAATAGCCCAAATTTTCAGCCATCCATGAAAGATGCATCCTATCATCACTTCCTTTCAAGAATACTCAATTCTCCCACCATTTCTTTATTGCTTGAACCTATATTTCCCTTCATACAAATCTACCTCTGTTTCATAACCATCATCAACAGAACTAAAATTTATTGAGGACTGTAAACCAGATACTGTTCGTGCACTTGCCAAAAGCTTTACTCTCAGCAACTCCATGAAGAAGATATTATTACCTCTATTTTATAAGATGAACAAACTCAGGCTTTGCACTAAGTGGCAGAGCATAATTCAAAATCCAGCTGTCTGGTTCTAATACCAAACCCGTGGTTCTAAACAGTGTGCCAAGAAGCCCCAGGATGCCACAGTGTACTCAGAGATATTTTAAATGCAGGGGGGGAAGGAGACGACACAGTGATACTCAACATCTGTGGACACCTCACAAACCAGCTCAAGGTAGTTCACACTTTTAACATTAGACAGCACTATATTCCTCTCAATGACATCCTATTTTTCCAAAGCTGGGGTTCTGGGAGTTACTGTGATTAAAAAGCAAGTCCTCATAAAAATCAATGTGATACAGGAAACAAGTGTGACAGTGCCTAATGATTCCAAGGTTTGAGAAGTTGTGCATTGTCCAACAGGTGCACACATGTCATCAGTATGTAACTGTAGTTTTTAAAAGAATGAAATAAAACGTTTTTTCAATGTATGTGTATTATTTGTTAATTACTTTGTATACTCATTAAGTTTGGCTCTAACTACTTAATACTCATAACTATTACGTATTAATACGGCTAAGTAGCACTGTAAAAAAACTTACCGAGATACTCAAGACACCATCAACAAAGAAAGCTGGGGGATGTCTACACTACATATACTGTATTTTTACATCCTTCTCTTCCATACTTCAAAAAACCCAGCCACACCCCACTCTAATATTATCTATGTCTACTTTTAAAGTAGCATTATTTATGATATTTTCTGAAAACTATAATGGAAAAACTCCTGAGTTCAGGGCTAAACAATTATTTTGGGGGGTATACAATTAAGTACATTTTCCATGTTTTATCAATAATTTGGATTGATACTGCCTTTGGAAAATGTTATTAATTTCCCCTAACTTAATCCAACTATCAGGTATTATATCTCATGTTTTAAAATAAATAAGCTTCTAACAGGTGATATATAAATTGAATTAAGGGAAATCAAATTGTTATTTTTAAAAAACAACTTAAAGGAATATTGACTTTTATGATTTAAGAAAAACAAAGCAGGTGGCAAAGTAACATGCATAACATGATCCATTTCTGTAAAAAGCAAAAAACAAAAAAAGGAAAGAAGAGGCCCTGAACCAAGATGGCGGAGTAGAAGGACATGCTCTCACTCCCTCTTGCAAGAACACCAGAATCACAACTAGCTGCTGCACAATCATCAACAGGAAGATACTGGAACTCACCAAAAAAGATACCCCACATCCAAAGACAAAGGAAAAGCCACAGTGAGATGGGAGGAGGGGCACAACACAGTAAAATCAAATCCCATAACCGCTGGGTGGGTGACTCACAGACTGGAGAACACTTATACCACAGAAGTCCACCCACTGGAGTGAAGGTTCTGAGCCCCACGTCAGGCTTTCCAACCTGGGGGTCTGGCAACGGGAAGAGGAATTCCTAGAAAATCAGACTTTGAAGGCTAGTGGGATTTGACTGCAGGACGTCAACAGGACTGGGGGAAATAGAAACTCCACTCTTGGAGGGCACACACAAAGTAGTTTGTGCATCGAGACCCAGTGGAAGGAGCAGTGACCCCAGGGGAGACTGAACCAGACCTACCTGCTAGTGTTGGCAGGTCTCCTGCAGAGGCGGGGGTGGCTGTGGCTCACTGTAGGGACAAGGACACTGCCAGCAGAAGTTCTGAGAAGTACTCCTGGATGTGAGCCCTCCCAGAGTCAGTCATTAGCCCCACCAAAGAGCCCAGGTAGGCTCCAGTGTTGGGTTGCCTCCAGCCAAACAACCAACATGGAGGCAACCCAGTTCCACCCAACAGCAGTCAAACAGATGGAAGTTTTACTGAGCTCTGCCCACCAGAGCAACAGCCAGCTCTACCCACCACCAGTCCCTCCCATCAGGAAACATGTACAAGCCTCTTAGATAGCCTCATCCACCAGAGGGCAGACAGCAGAAGCAAGAAGAACTACAATCCTGCAGCATGTGGAACAAAAACCACATTCACAGAAAGACAGACAAGATGAAAAGACAGAGGGCTAAGTACCACATGAAGGAACAAGATAAAACCCCAGAAAAACAACTAAATGAAGTGGAGATAGGCCACCTTCCAGAAAAAGAATTCAGAATGATAGTGAAGATGATCCAGGACCTCAGAAAAAGTATGGAGGTAAAGATTGAGAAGATGCAAGAAATGTTTAACAAAGACCTAGAAGAATTAAAGAACACACAAACAGAGATGAATACAATAACTGAAATGAAAACTACACTAGAAGGAATCAATAGCCGAATAACTGAGGCAGAAGAACGGGTAAGTGACCTGGAAGACAGAATGGTGGAATTCACTGCTGCGGAACAGAATAAAGAAAAAAGAATGAAAAGAAATGAAGACAGCCTAAGAGACCTCTGGGACAACATTAAACGCAACAACATTTGCATTATAGGGGTCCCAGAAGGAGAAGAGAGAGAGAAAGGACCAGAGAAAATATTTGAAGAGATTATAATCGAAAACTTCCCTAACATGGGAAAGGAAATAGCCACCCAAGTCCACAAAACGCAGAGAGTCCCATACAGGATAAATCCAAGGAGAAACATGCTGAGACACATAGTAATCAAACTGGCAAAAATTAAAGGCAAAAAAAATTACTGAAAGCAGCAAGGGAAAAAGGACAAATAACATACAAGGGAACTCCCATTAGGGTAACAGCTGATTTCTCAGCAGAAACTCTACAAGCCAGAAGGGAGTGGCATGGTATACTTAGATGAAAGTGAAGAACCTATAACCAAGATTATCTACTTGGCAAGGATCTCATTCAGATTTGATGGAGAAATCAAAAGCTTTACAGACAAGCAAAAGCTAAGAGAATTCAGCACCACCAAACCAGCTCTACAGCAAATGCTAAAGGAACTTCTCTAAGTGGGAAACACAAGAGAAGAAAAGGACCTACAAAAACAAACCCAAAACAATTAAGAAAATGGTCATAGGAACATACGTATCGATAATTACCTTAAACGTGAATGGATTAAGTGCTCCAACCAAAAGATACAGGCTTGCTGAATGGATACAAAAACAAGACCCATATATATGCTGTCTACAAGAGACCCACTTCAGACTGAGGGGATGGAGAAAGATATTCCATGCAAATGGAAATCAAAAGAAAGCTGGAGCAGCAATACTCATATCAGATAAAACAGACTTTAAAATAAAGAATGTTACAAGAGACAAGGAAGGATACTACATAATGATCAAGGGATCAATCCAAGAAGAAGATATAACAATTATATATGCACCCAACACAGGAGCAAGTCAATACATAAGGCAACTGCTAACAGCTATAAAATGGGAAATCGACAGTAACACAATAATAGCGGGGGACTTTAACACCTCACTTACACCAATGGACAGATGATCCAAAATGAAAATAAATAAGGAAACAGAAGCTTTAAATGACACAATAGACCAGATAGATTTAATTGATATTTATAGGACATTCCATCCAAAAACAGCAGATTACACTTTCTTCTCAAGTGTGCACAGAACATTCTCCAGGATAGATCACATCTTGGGTCACAAATCAAGCCTCAGTAAATTTAAGAAAACTGAAATCATATCAAGCATCTTTTCCGACCACAACGCTATGATATTAGAAATGAAATACAGGGGAAAAAATGTAAAAAACACAAACACATGGAGGCTAAACAATACGTTACTAAGTAACCAAGAGATCACGGAAGAAATCACAGAGGAAATCAAAAAATACCTAGAGACAAATGACAATGAATACAAGACAATCCAAAACCTATGGGAAGCAGCAAAAGCAGTTCTAAGAGGGAAGTTTATAGCTATACAAGCTTACATCAAGAAACAAGACAAATCTCAAATAAACAATCTAACCTTACATCTAAAGGAACTAGAGAAAGAACAAACAAAACCCAAAGTTAGCAGAAGGAAAGAAATCATAAAGATCAGAGCAGAAATAAATGAAATAGAAACAAAAAAAATAATAGCAAAGATCAATAAAACTAAAAGCTGGTTCTTGGAAAAGATAAACAAAATTGATAAACCATTAGCCAGACTCATCAAGAAAAAGAGGGAGAGGACTCAAATCAATAAAATTAGAAATAAAAAAGGAGAAGTTACAAAAGACACCACAGAAATACAAAGCATCCTAAGAGACTACTACAAGCAACTCTATGCCAGTAAAATGGACAACCTGGAAAAAATGGACAAATTCTTACAAACGTATAACCTTCCAAAACTGAACCAGGAAGAAATAGAAAATATGAATGAACAGACCAATCACAAGTAATGAAATTGAAACTGTGATTAAAAATCTTTCAACAAACAAAAGTCCAAGACCGGGTGGCTTCACAGGTGAATTCTATCAAACATTTAGAGAAGAGCTAACACCCATCCTTCTCAAACTCTTCCAAAAAATTGCAGAGGAAGGAACACTCCCAAACTCATTCTATGAGGCCACCATCATCCTGATACCAAAACCAGACAAAGATACTATAAAAAAAGAAAATTACAGACCGATATCACTGATGAATATAGATGCAAAAATCCTCAACAAAATACTAGCAAACAGAATCCAACAACACAATGAAAGCATCATACACCATGATCAAGTGGGATTTATCCCAGGGATGCAAGGATTCTTCAATATACTCAAATCAATCAATGTGATACACCATATTAATAAACTGAAGAAGAATAACCATATTCTCAATAGATGGAGAATAACCATATTCTCAATAGATGGAGAATAACCATATTCTCAATAGATGGAGAAAAAGCTTTTGACAAAATTCAACACCCACTTATGATAAAAACTCCCCAGAAAGTGGGCATAGAAGGAACCTACCTCAACAAAATAGATGCCATATATGACAAACCCACAGCAAACATCATTCTCAATGGTGAAAAACTGAAAGCATTTCCTCTAAGATCAGGAACAAAACAAGGATGTCCACTCTCACCACTATTATTCAACATAGTTTTGGAAGTCCTGGCCACGGCAATCAGAGAAGAAAAAGAAATAAAAGGAATACAAATTGGAAAAGAAGAAGTAAAACAGTCACTGTTCGCAGATGACATGACACTATACGTAGAGAATCCTAAAGATGCCACCAAAAAACTACTAATCAATGAATTTGGTAACGTTGCAGGATACAAAATTAATGCACAGAAATATCTTGCATTCCTATACACTAATGATGAAAAATCTGAAAGAGAAATTAAGGAAACACTCCCATTTACCACTGCAACAAAAAGAATAAAATACCTAGGAATAAACCTACCTAGGGAGACAAAAGACCTGTATGCAGAAAACTATAAGACACTGATGAAAGAAATTAAAGATGATACCAACAGATGGAGAGATATACCATGTTCTTGGATTGGAAGAATCAATATTGTGATAATGACTATACTACCCAAAGCAATCTACAGATTCAATGCAATCCCTATCAAATTACCAACAGTATTTTTTTTTTTTTTTCAGTACGCAGGCCTCTCACTGTTGTGGCCTCTCCCGTTGCGAAGCACAGGCTCCAGACACACAGGCTCAGGGGCCATGGCTCACGGGCCCAGCCACTCCGCGGTATGTGGGATCTTCCCAGACCGGGGCATGAACCTGTGTTCCCTGCATTGGCAGGCGGACTCTCAACCACTGCACCACCAGGGAAGCCCCAATGGCATTTTTTATGGAACTAGAACAAAAAATCTTAAAATTTATATGGAGACACAAAAGACCCTGAATAGCCAAAGCAGTCTGAGGGAAAAAAACGGAGCTGGAGGACTCAGACTCCCTGACTTCAGACTATACTACAAAGCTACAGTAATCAAGACAATATGGTACTGGCACAAAAATAGAAACACAGATCAATGGAACAAGACAGAAAGCCCAGAGATAAACCCACACACCTATGGTCAACTAATCTATGACAAAGGAGGCAAGGTTATACAATGGAGAAAAGACAGTCTCTTCAATAAGTGGTGCTGGGAAAACTGGACAGCTAAATGTAAAGGAATGAAATTAGAACACTCCCTAACACCATACACAAAAATAAACTCAAAATGGATTAAAGACCTAAATATAAGACCGGACACTATAAAACTCTGAGAGGAAAACATAGGAAGAACACTCTTTGACATAAATCACAGCAAGATCTCTTTTGATCCACCTCCTAGAGTAATGGAAATAAAAACAAAAATAAACAAATGGGACCTAATGAAACTTCAAAGCTCTCTCACAGCAAAGGAAACCATAAACGAGACGAAAAGACAACCCTCAGAATGGAACAAAGTATTTGCAAACAAATCAATGGACAAAGGATTAACCTCCAAAATATATAAATAGGTCATGCAACTCAATATTAAAAAAAACAAACAACTCAATCCAAAAGTGAGCAGAAGACCTAAATAGACATTTCTCCAAAGAAGACATACAGATGGCCAAGAAGCACATGAAAAGCTGCTCAACGTCACTAATTATTAGAGAAATGCAAATCAAAACTACAGTGAGGTATCACCTCACACTAGGTAGAATGGGCATCATCAGAAAATCTACAAACAACAAATACTGGAGACGGTGTGGCGAAAAGGGAACCCTCTTGCACTGTTGGTGGGAATGTAAATTGATACAGCTACTATGGAGAACAGTATGGAGGTTCCTTAAAAAACTAAAAAAAGAACTACCATATGACCCAGCAATCCCACTACTGGGCATATAACCAGAGAAAACCATAATTCAAAAAGACACAGGCACCCCAGTGTTCACTGCAGCTCTATTTACAATAGCCAGGTCATGGAAGCAACCTAAATGCCCATCAACAGACGAATGGATAAAGCAGATGTGGTACATATATACAATGGAATATTACTCAGCCATAAAAAGGAATGAAATTGGGTCATTTGTTGAGATGTGGATGGATCTAGAGACTGTCATACAGAGTGAAGTAAGTAAGAAAGAGAAAAACAAATATCATATATTAACGCATATATGTGGAACCTAGAAAATTGGTACAGATGTACCGGTTTGCAGGGCAGAAATTGAGACACAGATGTAGAGAACAAACGTATGGACACCAAGGGGGGAAAACGGCAGGGGAGTGGGGGTGGTGGTGTGATGAATTGGGCGATTGGGATTGACATGTATACACTGATGTATATAAAACTGATGACTAATAAGGACCTGCTGAATAAAAAAATAAATAAAATATAAAAAAATTTTTTTAAAAAGGAAAGAAAACCTTGTTTTTATACTTCTATTTGTATGAATAAACACAGAGAATTATTTGGAAGGATACATAGCAAACTGTAAACAGTGGTTACCTAAGGGGAATGAGACTGACAAGGAGGGACATAAAGATTAATAACTTTACTTCAAACATCACTGCATTTGTTTAAAAATTTTTTAATCTTGTAATTATTGAAAAAAGAAAAGGAAAGTCTTAATGTTTCCCTTAGGAAAAAATTTTTCATCAAATCCTCTGGGAAAGTTTGGCGACATATATACAAAACTTAAGTCAGATAACTTGGATTCTAGACTCTGCTTCAAAACTCACCAAATATCTGACTTACAGCTTTTCTTTCTTCCTTTTCTTTATTTTTCTTAAAGTCTTTTAATGACAAACCTCCATTTCCTTACTTGCAAACTGGAAATTAAAATTTTAATTTTTTTTCACCTGAGAAGGTTACTATGAGGATAAATAAAATGAGTGTGATCTGTAAGTTATGAAAGGCTATGCAAACAGCTGTCACATATTCTATGTGACCTGAAATTAGTTAGCACAAACACCACGAATGCTAGCAGCCCTGGCAGTAAAATGGGAAAGCTGCTTTCTTAGGAACCATTCTTCCCTAGAGTTAATCATCTAAATAGGGTAATACCTGACCAGAGTCATCCAACACTTGTAGCTTCATGTTGCTAAATAGCAACTCTGAAAAATTATCCTTAACAATAATAATGCTAGCTACCTTTTATGGTTGTTGTGAAAAAATAAATTAAAATATGTGTAAAGTGCTTAGAGTATACTGCATTTGGCTCATAAAAAGCAATTTTTTGATACTATTGTGATTTTGATGGTTATAATCTCCCAAGAGTTCATGAGTTAACATATAAAAGTCCCTGTAAACTATTAGGGAATGACAAACGTTAGAAGTGCTAGAAAATTTTTAACACTTAATTCATTTATTTATTTTTTATTTTATTTTATTTATTTATTTCTTGGTTGCGCCATGCAGCTTGTGTGATCTTAGTTCCCTGACCAGGGATCGAACCAGGGCCTGGCAGTTAAAGTGCCAAGTCATAACCACTGGACCGCCAGGGAATTCCCAACACTTAATTTAAATCTATTATCAGGAAAATATCTTTAAAAAACCTACTTAAAAACCCGATCTACTCTATCTTTTCTCTTAAAGCAGCTAACACCTGGACCTAGAGATTTTCATACTAAGTGAAGTGAGTCAGACAGAGAAAGACAGATATCATATGATAGCACTTATATGTGGTATCTTAATAAATGGTACAAATGAACCTATTTACAAAACAGAAATTGAGTCCCAGATGTAGAAAACAAACTTACGGTTACCAAGGGAGAAAGGTGGAGTGGAGGGATAAATTCGGAGATTGGGACTGACATATATACACTATTATATATAAAATAGATAACTAATAAGGACCTACTGTATAGCACAGGGAACTCTTCTTAATACTTTATAATGATCTATATGGGAAAAGAATCTAAAAAAGAGTGGAGATATATATATATGTATAACTGATTCACTTTGCTGTACAGCAGAAACTAACAACACTGTAAATCAACTATTCTCCAATAAAAAATTAAATTTTTTTTTTAAATAAATTTATTCCACCATTAAAAAAAAATGCAGCTAACACCTACTGAGCAATTGCTAACGGCTAGCACTGGCCTACCTGCTTTCCATGGATTTTAAAATTTAAATTCAATTTTTCAGACTAAATTCAAAGCAATCATATGTTCTATTTTAATCCTATTGTTTTATAATATTGCTAACCCTTGGTTTTACAATACAAACAAGTGGAATGACAAAATTATGGAGTCAGAAAAACAGGAATGGATAAGAAGCTTATCTAATTCCATAAGTAGCATGTGGCAGTTCAAAAAATTCATATGTCTGTTGTGTTTCAACACAAAACAGCTAACTAAGCTTCTCAAAACTGATTTCAATTTAAATGCAACTTCATTCAAAGGGAACTACGATGGTCAACTTCAATCAACTAAATTAAATGAAGAGGTTGGTGTTCCAACCCCTTGTGTTCCAACCCCTTATCATTTCTGAGATTCTGGGATTCTGCCTAGAATCTTTTAACACCATCAACAAAAAAAATTAATCAATTTAAACTGATGAAACCTATCAAATGAAGATATACCACCAGAATCATTCAAACCCCATTCAGAAGGGTTGGGTCAAAATTCCTGAAAACTAACATCCTTTCAATGGAAGGGAGAGTGCAGTTTATCCACAATATAAACTTCTTTCTTTACTCCAAATTACAGATCTAATAGATTTCTGGCTATTCCCTCAAAACTACATGACACTCTACTATGCAACCATGAAATATGATTTTGATAGACACATACGGACATGGAGATCTTTCTACAATATATTGTTGAATGAAAAAGCAGACTACAGAACAACAAATATAATGATCTCATTTTTATAAAAATATACACATTCAGAGGCAGGCAAAAAACTGAAAAAATAAACACTGCAATTACGAAGATAGCCTACTTAGGTGGGTGGCAAAATTTTTGAGTGTTTCTTTACATATTCTGTATTATATAAATTTAAAAATATATATAAATTCTGTATTATCTGGCTTGCTTTTCAATAATTTTTTTTTTTTAATAATCGGGAAAATGTTGTTTTCACTTCCTAGTTAGGCAAAAACATATGCTTGCTTTTGTCTCAAAAAGCTGCAGGTCAGACTCTCTCCATATAGAGTCCAAGGAGATAGACATCTTTAGAACCACTTACCATTCCAGCACTGACAACTATCAATATTTCTGTATTTAATTCATCTAGAGAAGCAAAAAGGATACAACACAAAAACAAATAAACAAAAAAACAGAAGAGCTAGAGACACCATCATGAAAATCCTTTCAGAAAAAAGCTGGAAACACCAGCCCTTACATTTTCTCTTTTTGAAGTTGTCTCTTCCCATTCTATGGAAAAGAAGTAGATACTTCAACAAAAGCTGGGCATTTCCATAGACTCAGAGATCCTTTGAAAATTTTTTTGGCTATGCCTGTATCTTCCACAGCATCTTACATGGTGAGGAAATAGAGTGGCTCTAATCTAGACAGAATAAGTAAGGCAAAACCTTTGTATCACATAACCAAAGGTTGGTTTTGTCTTGATAGCTTTTCCGAGTCACAGAATACTTATATATTCTAGGCACTGGCCAGATAACTCAAATTTTAATTGACTGCTATGTAGACGCTGTCAAAAACCCAGTTGAAACTACTGAACATTTTAAAGACATCCAAGGAAACTGCTAATTATCTGTTAGTTTGTACTTTCTTCCCTATTATTGTATCAAGTTAAGATTCATAAAATATTGCAAATGTAAATTAAACTTTTGTGTTCCAAAGGAATTCTTAACAAGATTGCACTTTATATTAGTCTTTGGTTTTTTAATCAGTAATGATAAAAACATCTGTATGAAAAGAATTCTGATTATCTCCTCTAAAAATATTATCTACCGTGTCATATATTATTTATATAGAGTCACATGTAAATTCCTTTTAGATTTTATGCTAGGAAAAAGCTTCTTTTACTATAGAATAAGAAATATACAACTCTTACTTCAGTTTTTGTCTTAGCTGCTAGTGGGCTCAGAACTAAATTACAAAACTTTACTTAGTCTAGGCTTCTGGTGTATCTTCCAATACTATGTGGCTCTTGATCTTTTGTATATCTAATATAGAATCATACCCTCTGTACATGTTTTTTTTATGAAACTGCTGCATAGACAGCTATTGCCAGGAGTTCCCTGGTGGCCTAGTGGTTAGGATTCTGGGCTTTCACTACCGGGGCCTGGGTTCAATTCCTGGTCAGTGAACTGAGATCCCACAAGCCGCACAGTGCGGCCCCCCATCCCAGCAAAAAAAAAAAAAAAAAAAAAGACGGCTACTGCCAATGTTGAGAATTTTAATCAAAAGTCACAACTGTGTATAGATGCCTCTGCCACAACAAAAAGCCATAAATTATTTAAATGACAACAAATGCCACAAATTTATTAAACTTAATTTGCAAATTAGAAGATTAAGACAAATGAGGACGGCAACCAAAAAAAAAAGCTTTCATTTCTGGTGAAGAAAATAATTTTTAAATATATAGGTCTTCCCCAATGAAAATATTAAAAGCTTTAAAACTAAGTTTGCTTAATTTTACTTACCGTGTCTTTTCAAAATTAATAGGGCATTTTAATTATAACAAAAAAGACTTACATACCTTATGCAAACAAGTGTCCACTACCCAATTGCACACATTTTCCAGGTCATCAGATACCTCAAGCCTAGATTTAACAAATTCACAGAGCTCCTCATTACTCATAACATCCCAGATCCCATCACAAGCCAAGATGATAAATTCATCCTCTTCTGCTCTTAAAATTTCATAAACCTCAGGCTCTGGAGAAACAAGTTGTTCTGTTGGGCCCTTGCCATCAACACACTTGTAATCATAGTCCCCCAGAGCACGAGACACTGCTAATGAACCATTAACACGCTGTATCATTACGCTGCCTCCTGCATTTTGGATTCGCTCTTTCTCCCTTGGGTTGCAAGGTTTGTGATCTTGGGTAGAAAAGCAGACTTGTCCATTCCTATACAGAACAGCCCGTGAATCACCACAGTTGATGAAGTAAATATGCTTAGGTGAAATCATAACTCCCACTGCAGTTGAACCGCTCCTGTCCATGCCATTTCTGAGATCTGAAAAGTTACGCATGTATTCATCAATTTTCAAAAAGCCAGTTCTGATACCATTCTTGACGTTTTCCACTGAAGGCTCAAGAGCAGATCCTGATTTTCCAGCTGCCCTAAAGTCTTCATTATTAGTGATGTGTTCTAATAAGTGTGTTGAGCAGTAATTTGCTACTCTGGATCCAGCGTGACCATCATAAACTGCAAAAAACGACCAGTCTTCCAAGCCGTGAGGAATACCTACGACAGCTGTGTGTGCATCTTCCATCTCCACTCTCCATCCTTGCATACTACTCAGGCCATAACGTAAACCATTCCCAGCACCATGAGCATTATGTTTCTCAGTTTTGGGTTTATCCAAAAATGCACCCATGTTTAGTAATGAATCTGAAAGGAAAAAAAAAATTGTAGGTGTTACATGTTTAAATTTGATAGAGCATTTATCTACAATATTTTATCTATTTTCTAGTAACTCCTGATCAAGTATATTTTTCAGTACTATCAAAATTTACTGGAACAACAACAAAAAAGAAACCAAGAAAATGTCCCCATATACCCTTCTTCTAGAATAGTAGTTTCTCAATCCTAGCACATTAGAGTCTCTGGGGATGAGACCCAGATATCAATATCTTTTTAAAACTGCCTCTCTGGTGATTTGTCCGTAGAGCAAGTTGAGAACCACCATTCTAGGAGAAAGGAAACCAAGAAACAAAACCTGGTTAAGTTTTTTTTTTTTTAATTCAATTTATAAGATAACTCTAGGGCTCAATATATAAGACGCAGGAGTGAGAATATTCAGAACGTTGCAACATCTTGTTCAATCTACTAAGGTAGAAAAGTATGCTAACACATTTTAGAAAGACTTCCAAAAGCAAGTGTTGTAGTCAGGTATTTTCCCCCCAGTAATCCTGAAGACAACCCCCCAAATTAATTAAAACACAAAATCTCAGTTTTAACAAACATGTGATTTTACTTAGGTTTTACTGCACATCAAATAAAAAACTTTACTTAGATTGACTGAAGCCCATTAACCCATAAAAATAAATATAACTTTAATGATGTGCTAAAGAACATACTACTTAATATTGCCGTGCTTCACAATCCATGAAGTAGCATTAGGACAGCTTTTACTCAGTGCTGGCTGACAAAGACTTAAAGCCCATAGAGAGAACTGTAAAGTACCACTATGCATCACCCTCCCTCTCAGCTTTACTATTACTTTAGAATAAGGCTTTTCCAATTTCAAATGACTTGGACTGGAACAGTGGGGATGAAAATGCCTGGTACGTTTTCCACATACAATCCTGGCCCTAACGCTTGCTAGCTGTGTGATCTTGAGTTTCCTAGTCACTGGTACCTCAAATTCCTTCTCTGTCAAATGGGAATAATAACAATAGTACCTACACCTGACAGGGTTGCAGTGAAGAATGAGTTAACATATAGTGCTTAGAACAGTTCCTGAGACACAGTAAACACCATAAAATGTTTGCTGTTATTATTTGCTCAAAATGCAAATACCATGGCCCTATCCCCACACCCTCAATTTTCTTTTTTTTTCCAGTAGATCTCGGATGGGATCTTCAAAAAAGCATGCTGGTGACTAAAGAATCACATTTTGAGACACACTGGTCTAGATCAACTGACTTTCATTTGGATCTAGGTATCTTTGTGAGATATCTTTTTCAGCTGTAACCATTACCTAACTTTACAATAAAACTAAATATTCCTATTCCTAAAAACCCAATGAACCACCACATATAATATTTATAAATTACAGCAATTTTATAACTTTTCATGAGTTATATATAATACTGTACTAATAAATTACAAACACAAATATTTATAAAAAGGAATTTTGGAAGGACAAGATTTTACTCAGACCTAAAAATTAATTTCATTCAAGTATGATAAAAAATTATATTTTGTATTGAGAACAATGTAATAGAATATGCTTATTTGTTAGCACATTGGTTTGATATTTTGATACAATGATTTGAAAGCCTAGTTCTAAGCACATTTTAATTTAGATTGTTTTTAATGCTTATTTCACCTGAAAAAAAAAAACCCTTATAAAGATACCTAAACGCAAATGAAACTGAATTGTTGACTGTATTTATCACCCACTCTTCAATCCCAACTACCAATTATAAAAAAAATTTGTTATCATTTCCCTTATCTTGATGTTCTTCGAATTAAGGTTCTGCTGTTTCACATTTCACGAAATGGGCTCAAAATTCACAAGAGCTCCTCATTTAGAAGAGTTTTAAAAATAGTTTGGAAATTTCTATTTCCAAATTTGTTTTTAATTTAGGGATAAAGAGAGAAGGAAGGAGGAGTCTTCAATAAAAAGCTATAGGAGACCCGAAGAATCAAAGGGAGCCTGGAACGCCAGCTTGGAAAACCATCAGGAAACAAAGGAGCCCTGAGGCTGGGCAGCCAAACACTGTGAAAGTTACACCAAGAACAGCCTTGCCTGCTGCTGCAGTGATCGTCTACGTTCCGTCTAATTTCTTTCTGAAAGTCACTTTCTCAAGATTCAAAGTTTGGGAAACAGGTATCTAAGTATCTAATTGACTGAGCTCTGGTCACCAGCACACCTATTGGCTGTAACTGGGACTGCATTCTTTCACAAATTAGTAAAAATGTTTTTACGTTCAATATTGATCTCATTTTAAAGTTACGGTTGTCCCATAATGATTTAATTCTTTAAACATCATGAAATATCATACATATTTTATATAATGTATACACACAGCTAAAGAGTACTAAAACTACCATAGAGTTTAAGAAGTAGAACATTATCAAGACCACTGAAGCCTCCTATTATCCTGAATTTTCTAATTAGTATTTCTTCTAGTTTAACCATATTCATGTGTGGTTGTTTAGTTTTATATGTTTGACACCTTACACTGATGTAAAATACAGTATGTTTTACTCTAGTACTTTTTTTTTCCAGCTCAACACTGTATTTCATTTACATTGATGTATAGAGCTGTAGTTCATTCACTATATGCCACTGTATGTTTGCACCACAATTTTTATCCATTCCACTATCAATATGAGTTATTTCTCATTTTTTAAAGTATAAAACAGAGCTGTTTTGAACAATCGTGGTACACATATGTGTTTTCCTAGAACATATACCTAAATTCCCAAGTGCTTAAAGTTTATATAGATGATCTTTTTTCCAACAAAAATCACAAAACAAACCATCTCCAAACATTTGTTTCTCAACTGTTCTTTCACTAACACTACTTTCTTTAAGACAATTACTTTCTTAGTAAGTAAGCTTCATCTTGAATGGCATGATTAAGAGTGTATTTTCTTTTATCCAAAAATATCTGCATAGGAATCAGCAATTACTATTTTAAGTTCTCTAACTCTTCAAAAGCAAAAAACTTTGCTATGAGATAATCATCAAAACTCTATGTGGCAGACTGTACCTTCTTGGTCATTTCTCATTTCATTCACAGTAAGCCCTCAGTATCAGCTGGTTCCACACCCTCAGATTCAACCCACCACAAGTTGAAAATACTCAGGGAAAAAAAATTCCAGAAAGTTCCAAAAAGCAAAACTTGACTTTGCCTTGCACCAGCAACTTGTACATGGGATTTATATTGTATTAGGTAATCCAGACATGATTTAAAGTATATGGGGAGGTTGTGCATAGGTTGTATACAAATACCACACCATTTTATATAGGGGGCTTGAGCATCTGCATATTTTGGCATCACCACTGTAAATAGCTCACTGAATCTTAAAGTTAAAGGTCTTGTTTTTATAAAATTAACTACACTGATGACACCCTAATAGCTCTGAACTCCTGGTTCAATTTCTTTGCTGCAGTAATTTTCCTATGTATGTTGCAGTGAACAATTTTCACCTTAAGTGACTATGATTTTTCTTCCAAAAAAGGTTATCTTTATTAAAGAAGCATTTACTGTTGAGATACATTTGTCTAGCATCTCTTTGCTTTTACTCTTCACTCCCCCCAAAAAACAGATTTTATTACTGAAACAAAATTTAGCAAATACCAAGAGGAAAGTATGTTACAAACACCTATATTTTAGTCAATCTTAAATCTCCCATGTGTAATAGTTCTCACACTGGTTTCTTCAACTTGGCAATGATTACTACATGTTTCAAAGGCATGTGATGAAAAAGGAATGTATTTTAATTTGGGGCCATATATTCTACATATTATTTCAGTCATTTTGACCAAGGCAGGAAAAACTAGTGTTTCCCCAGTGGTATGCTCTGTCTTTTACTACTCAGCAAGAAACCTCAAAGGGCCTTGTAAACATTTATAATTAAATTTAGTGAAACTTTGTAGTTACTGTATTGAATATTATATGGCTCTATCAAACACCTGTGGGGGGGGGGGGACTCATAAAGGTTAGTTTTTACCCTCAGAATGCAATTTTTAAAATGTCTTGCTAATTTGCTATAATTTTATACTATGATTTAGCCATATGTCAAGCACACTATACACTTAGGCAAGCTATGGTTTCAACAACAGTAAATTGAGATCCACATTTCAAATAATCTTTGACAATCGCAAATTTTGAGAGGTTGATATTTGAGATCTGATTATATTATAGGTTTTACCCCATAAGAGCCCATACTGGGATTAGGAGTTCTAACATTTTTTACGCTGTGTGCTTGTATGTGCTCTATTATAATTAAAATCAATCTAATGTTTTGATAGGAATCTTTTACAGTCACTTGCTCATTTTTTGAAGACTGTTTAGTTAAAACCAGATCACATGGAGGGACTTCCTGGTGGCTCAGTGGTTGGGAGTCCACCTGCCAATGCAGGGGACACAGGTTCGAGCCCTGGTCCGGGAAGATCCCACGTGCCGCGGAGCAGCTAAGCCCGTGTGCCACAACTACTGAGCCTGCGCTCTAGAGCCCGCGAGCCACAACTACTGAGCCTGCGCTCTAGAACACGTAAGCCACAACTACTGAGCCCGGGTGCTGCAACTACTGAAGCCTGCGCCCCTGGAACCTGCGCTCCACAACAAGAGAAGCCACCACAATGAAAAGCCCGCACACCGCAACAAAGAGTAGCCCCAGCTCGCCGCAACTAGAGAAAGCCCATGCGCAGCAACAAAGACCCAATGCAGCCAAAGACAAATTAAAAAAACAAAACCAAAACATGACCAACAACAACAACAAAAAACTGGATCACATGGAAATCAATGTAATCACATGTAAACTTCAATGTGATACAGCAATGAATACAAGTGAGGAAGTAAAAATTCTACCGTTCCTTAGAATCTCTCACCAGCCCATTTGACATACTAACAGTGTGGGGAAGCCAGTGTCAATCACTATATTAAATGTAATTTGCCTTTTTCAAGATGAAAGACAATAAACAAAGGTTCTAATCTTTAAAAAATTAATGCTGATGGATGGTCCTGCATACTCCCTGTAGAGACCACTTGGTCTATACAACTCTGTGGGCCTAAGAGGTTTTACAAGACTGAGAGAGAATATATGCATAGCAAGCATTGTTTAAAGACTGAATGAGCAATATTCTCTGCACATCTGTCTTTTTCCATTGCCTTCTTTGAGATGAATACATTACTGAACTCACAGCAGCATAATGTTATTATTTACTTGCTTAATCAATGGAACACAGTAATTGTACTATAAAGTAAGCACCTGAGAAATGGTATTTTAAAAGGAGTTATACACGGAAGACTGGGGACTACTGGCTGTCTTTTTTATTTAAGTAGTTTGCTATAATCACCTTAAGTAATCACATTTTTAATAATCACTTAAAAGGTTTCACATGTGTGTATATAGTATATAGCATTCAATTCTGGGCTGATTCTAAAATTTTTCATTCAGAATCAGTACATAAAATACAGCAATAAATCATACATACTTGTATTCGCCACAGGAATACCTTAAACGTACTTTAACAACAGTACATTAGACACTCACTCAAGCATTTTCTGACTGCCTACTACCTGCCAGGCACTGTATTAAGTACTAGGAATAAGATGCCCCCATCCCTAAAGGAATGTATAGTCTGGTGGAAGACAAAGACCAGTGCACAGGTTTTGAAGGCACACTGTGATACAGGGGCTATAATGGGATAAATACAGGTATGCCAAGAAGAGGTATCAAAAAAGTCTTATGTAGTTAAAATTTTTCCAAAGGAAGAAGCCTAAGCTGAGACCTAAAAGGTGTAAGTGGGAGAAGGAAATAGCCAGCATATACAAAGACGAGAAGAAGAGTAAGAGCACAATTAATTTGGTATGGTTGTGTGTGTGTGTGTGTGTGTGTGTGTGTGTGTGTGTGTACATGAGCATTTCAAGGAGCAAAGCAGGAGCACTGAAATTCTAAGAATAACACTATTTCCTACTGAGATGTCCACTGACTACTTATCTTAGAATCACAGATTTGGGAACTCAAAGATGTGTCATGCCCTTCTTGCCTAAGCAAGTAGCAAACCAAACTGATAATAACTGCTTTTCATTGAGAAGAACAAATCTGGAAAAAAAATTCTAGAGGCCCTAAAATTTAGATAGGTAGATTTGGAGTTGACATTTTTTTCTGGAATAAGCCTCCACATTAAAAAAATCTGATACCTTTGAGCTTGCTTACAAAC
Organism: Phocoena phocoena; assembly: GCF_963924675.1. Classification (NCBI taxonomy): domain Eukaryota; kingdom Metazoa; phylum Chordata; class Mammalia; order Artiodactyla; family Phocoenidae; genus Phocoena; species Phocoena phocoena. The sequence continues at coordinate 54,146,089 of NC_089232.1, forward strand.
CAACTCTGAAAGAGGGTGAGGGAAGAGGGTGGGCAATCTTTACACATAACAAGCCAAAATTAGGTTAAACGAAACTTAAAGGGCTGTTTAAATACTCAAATTGAAATATTACTATAATGTTCAAAATAAGGTCAAATACATGCAAAAGCTAAGATACTAACACTACTCATCACCAGATGAAACACTTTCAAAACTGAGTATTAGGTTCCCGTTTTCTAAAACCCTCTTTAGCTCACTCAAAGTCATCTCTACTCCTTAAGTCAAATGATCCATATAACAGAGGCTTTTTTCTCCCTTTCCCTCTAAACATATCCAGGGACTAGAACTTCATCTAAAGAAGTGGATTCATAGTTGCTGGAGAAGAACAAAAGCTAATCTCGACTTACAAAACACCAGATTCCCTGGATAAAACTCTCTACTATTCCTAAAAACATTAAACATAGTGCACTTGGCTAATAATTTATTTTGATGATAAACTCTGACAAAGAACAAGAAAAATTATCTGAAGCATTGTGTTTTAAAAATTCTTTTGAATTTAAAGTTCTAGTTCCCTTGCCTTTGCTGGCAGACTGGCTGATTTGTTCTCATCAATCAAGTAAGAGGGACCAACTTACTTCAAAGCTGTCCTCAGTTTACAATCTAGCCCACCTATATTACATATTTATAAACAAAATTGACAGCACAGTAGGAAACAATAATAGGTCCTCAAAGAATATAGCTTCATTTTTTCAAATAACAAGTAACTTAGAAATAGAAAGGTGAAGGAAAAAACACTTACCGTACTGAACATTTGTACTAACTGATTCTAATATAGTCTAAAATCAAAAGCAGGACTGTTGGGACTTCCCTCTGTGCTCCCAATGCAGGGCGCTCGGGTTCGATCCCTGGCCAGGGAACTAGATCCCGCATGCCTCGACTAAAAGATCCCGCACACGGCAATGAAGATCCCGCGTGCCGCAGCTAAAACCCAGTGCAGCCAAATAAATAAATAAATATTTTTTTTAAAAAAAGGACTATTTTGTCTACCATAATTTAGACAATGAATTATTTTTAAAATTGTGCCCTCCCCTTCCTTAACTTCCTCCCATCCTTGCACAGTTACATCCTTCCTGAAATGTCAGATTTGGGTCCTATCTTTCCCAGAAATCCTTTCCCCCAAGGTGCTCTACTAAACTTCATTAACAGTTCTTTACCATCCACTTAGCACTTAGCACATGCTGCTCTGCATAATTAACGGTCCTTCTGTGTATACCTATTTCCCAAAACAGTAATTTGTTTCTTTATTTTCCTGCCAAAACAAATACTAAATTAGTGTTGGAAGATTTTTTTTTAATTAGTTTGACAGAAGTGGTTTAACAAAGCAACATTTCCATCCCCAATAAATGTGATAAATTTCTTATGTGGCCTTTACCCTTAGTCCATACACCCCCTAGAACTGGAGTAGATTCCATAAAGAAAATAGACATTTCTTACATTACCGAAAAGAGAAAGGACTCAAGCCAAAAAAAAAAAAAATCCCTGAAACTCATCACTCCTGTGTTATAGAAGACCCTCATTCTCTCAAAGGAAGACTTCCAGGGAGGACAGCATCCAGGAGTGGAATCTGGAATAATGGATGCTTAAATGGTGTCCACTACATGAAGGCAATCCAAGAATTATACCATATGAATGAAGCTGTACACAGGCTAGGCACAGACTAGATTATGTATTTGGCTATTGTGCTCTATGTTTATTTCCCCCTTGGATTTCCTCTACCTTTAATAAAGTTTAAAAGTTCTTATCTCAATTATCTCATGTCAAATTAAGTAGGAAAAGTCTCATGTCCATGTTCTAGAGAGGGCACTGAAGGTAAATTGAATGCTCTCTGCCTCAGTCAATACTGAGGGGCAATAGTAAAAAGGGACAGAGTCTCCCAAAGGAGAGAAAAATTTTGGCTTAAGAAAAAGAGCTGGGAATGAGAGGACTGACCTCTACCTGCTTGGACCTGGATTTTTTTTTTTTTTTTTTTAAAGAAGTAACAGTTTACTCTCACATACTCATAAAGTCATTTTAACAGTTATGACATTTAACAGTTTCCCTTCATAGAATCAACTATAAGGTTTGGCCGTGAATATTTCCTCATATGAATTACAAAAGTATCTATTAGATGAGATTATTAGGACCAAGTGCCATATTTTACTGAAATGATCTGGGAAACCTTCATGCAACAGAAACCCTAGAAAACTATGCGTTTGAGTACACACATCTATCTAGACATCAAAAGAACCAAGAAACCTATAGCACCTAAAAAATTAAACATTTTCTGATAATAAATAAGAGTACCAACTTGTACCCAAAATACATACACATACAATAAACATAATCTCAAGACAGTGAACTGTAGGAAACAAGAATGCCTAAACATTGGGTTTGATTCCTTGCTCTACCAAGTATCTGTTTTCTTAGAAAAAAAGCTATACACAACAATATTGAACATCTACTGTTCTGAAATTCTATGTTTTGGGAGTCTGATTAGTAAGTGAATTACCAGCTACCAACAGGTAAAAGATTATATATGACACTGTAAGACCAAAATACAACCCATAATAGAACAGTACCACTGGCCAAGTTCATATTTCATATGCAATACCTGATTAATGTAAAAAAAGAATAAAAAAGGATTTAGGAACTTGAACCAGATTTCTCAATTTCTAAATGAAAGTTAAAAGTTATGTGCGCTTGTTCCCCAAAGCTTCCAAAATGATAGCAACCATATCCTCTACTCCAACTTAAAAAAAAAATAAAACAAAACCTCCAAGTCAAGCACATCCTCTTATATGAAATTTTATAAAACACTCCAATCAAAAGTATTTATCATCCTTCTGAACTCCTGGAAGTAGCGTCTCTCACACACAAGGCAATTAACTATATACTGTTTTATGATAAGCCTTATATTAAATATTAACATTTACACCACTCTAAATGTGCTCATGTCATGTGGAACCAAGTTTCAATGTCAACATTTTATTCAAACCAAAAGCAGTCTTCTTGCTGAAATTTACCTTTTCACAGAATTATACTTGCTTGTTATTATATTTTTCTTATTTACCCAATTTGGATTTTCTCTTTCTTTTTTTTTTAAAGGAGTCACTAGTTTGGCACGGCTATCTTTGGGGGAATTTTAGTTTTACATTCTACATAAAGGAAGTCAATGCTTCTCCATGTTGCTGAGCACTGTTTGACAAAAGAAGGGACTAACATTTCAGTAGAGAATACCCCTAACTCATAGAATGTAAATTCTAAAAAATAAAATGTATACAAAATACCGTGTATTTATTTTAAATATTTTTTCTCAGAGGAAGTTCGAAACATTCATCAGATTCTCAAAGAACTTTCTGATAGCACAAACAGATGAAAAACAACAGCCACAAAAAGGCTGAGACATTTAGCTCTACCTGATCCAAGCTTATCTCTGAATGAGCTAAAATATTTTACGACTCACGTAAAGTACTTCCAGTTAAAGATGAAGGACTGAACATAAACATTCGTTTCTCTTCTAAAATTCTGCTACACTTCATAAGGGACCTTTTATATCCATAAAGATAAAGTTAATGGGAGTGGAGACAGCAACAAGTACACGTGAAGCCTGGGAAGCAGAAGAACCAAGACCCTTAGTGGAATGCTAAGTTACAAACTAAGCCAGCTGCGAGGAAAGAAAAAAGCAAACTAGCTTAAACTCCTCTGGAAGTGGAAGTGAAGCTGGGGCTACAAACTGGAGCACTGACTGAAAGTGTACTGAAGAAGTAGTTGGACTCCCCAGAATTCTCCTCTCCCGTTCAGTGTAGCAGAATGAATGAATACAACGCTCACTCCCCAAAAAGAAGGCTTATTTCTGAAGAAGGTAAAACAGGACTTTGGGAACTGAAGAATACCAGGCAGAGATGAGAGCTGGAAGCTACACTTAAAAAACATAAGTGAAAGTTTATACTTATTATTTGACATACTAACCTTTTTCAGACACTTGATTTTCAAAATGATGGCAATCAAATGTATACCCTTGTTTTTCTACTCTTTAGAATCTCACTGGCCCAAAAGGAAGGTCAAAAGGTGCTAACAATGGAGGTTACTCAAACAAATATTTCAGCTAAATCACCCTACAGTGAAACCCACAGCCAACAAATCCCACGGACAAGCACAGAGCTTCCAATCAGCTATTCAATGCCCACTTTAAAATATAAGCAGACAGTCCATGGACAAACACAGAAGAAGTTCCCTAGAAGAAGAGAGGGGGGCCAAAACAAGCAGAAAACGGCAATTTGGAAGAGAAAGGGATGAGGTTAGGAAAAGAAAATTTAAGGAAAGAAGGGAGGAAAGAAGCAAGTGAGCAAACTCCTTTCAGAAAGATAAGATTTTGAATTCATGAAATAACAGGATGTTATTAAAAGGAAAAACAGAACATTCAGAGGAACAAAAGAGCTCCTGTAAAGTAAAAACATAATCATAGAAGAGAAAGCTGGGAAGATAAAAATTGAAGGAAACTCCCAGAAATTAGAGCACAAGGCAGACATGGTAAAACAGTAGAGGATCAGTCCAGGAGGTTCAAGAGCCAAATAACAGGAGTAAGAGACACAGAAAATTGAAGAGAAGAAGTAATTTTTTTAAATAATCTAAAAAAATTTCCAAACTGAAGGGCATCAATTTCAAGACTGAGAGGACCCACTCTGTGCCAAGCACAATGGATGAAAACAGATACTTACAAAGGCACATTATCAAAAATTTCAGAACACTGGAGGTAGGCAGAGCCTATATGCTTTCAGAGAGAAAGAAAAAAGTTTCATACAAAAGCTCAAGAATCAGAATGGCACTGATCTCAACTGGGGGAAAACTAGGGGTTAAATTAATGATTAGTACACCAAACAAAACTTATTAACTCCAAGAAAAACAAGAAATTGTGCAGGAAATAAAAAGTAATCCTATCTGGAAAACATGAGGAAGAACGGGGAGGGGGGGAGAAGAGTATGTGGAGTATATGTGTGTGTGTGTGTGTGTGTGTGTGTGTGTGTGTGTGCGTGTGTGTTTGGGGTAATGGAGTGATTAAATCTCACCTTCCATAATGGGATAGATAATTCCTAGAACTAAAAAAAATCAAGAAGCACAGTTGTTTAGAAATCTGAAGATAAATTCCAAAGGAATCAGCTGCAAGAGTTCGAAATGGGTCTGGGGAATCTTCTCCAAGAAGAGGAGCTTATAGAACTATTTGGTTCTTTAAACTGTGTAAATGTTTATTTTAATTAAAAAAGAAAACACACTAAATTAAGGAAGCATAAAGTAAAACAAAAGCACACTACGTGGATAAGAAATAAAGAACCGTATTGCATATCATGAGCTCATTTCCCTAATATAAAAAAGGTCCCATAGATCAGTAAGAAAATGACCAACATGATAGAAAAATGGACCAAAAAAACCCACAAATGGATCTTAAACTGCACCCAACACTCAAAAAAGAAATGAAAATTAAGACTACACTAAGGTAACATTTTTCATGTGTCAGATTATCAAAGGTTTGGCAATCATTCTCTTGACGAGATGATGCAGAAACATACACTGCTGGCACCAACAGACTGGTACAATCTCAGTGGAAATCAATTTAATAAAGTCTACCAGAAATTACAGTTGCACATAATCTTCAGCCAAATTCTAAAAATTTACTTACAGGTTTACTCCTACATGTACAAAATGATATGTAGGCAGAAGTAAAACACACAAAAAAATCTTAGTATCACTCATTTGGGAACTGATAATTTTATTTAATAGGGATGAATTATGATACATACTAAATGATAAAACATAAATCATAACACCCTACAGTTTTCTAAAAAGAATATATACACGTGTGTACAATGCATAGCTGTATATATTCATGCATAAATGTATGTATTCATTTTCTGGAAGCATACAAAGAACTGATACTTTTGGGAAAGAAAAATCAAGAGACTGGAAGACAGTAATGAAAGATATACTCTCCATTATACACTATGTTGTACCTTTTCCATTTTAAACCATGTAAATGTAATAAAAATTAAATAACAAATTTAATGACATTTAATGAATGTTATTTCAACTAGGAAAATTCCTTTATAGTGAATCCTTCTTTAGCAATCAAAAGCTATAATCTATAAAAATGTAAACCATTATAAATATCAATATATTGATACCCAAAGGTTTTTTTTTCCCTGCAAACAAATCAAAGAAACAATCACTCATACTGACATGGTGAGTGAGCCATTAACACCTAGCAGATACATCCTGTTCATTTTAATATACTGTCATTTCCCTGAAGTAGTAAACCCACTGGTGAATCTTGCTATTAAAAAGAATAAATAAAAAGCATGAATTCTACACTCAATGCAAGATAAAAACTGAGATGTAATTAATGGTCTCTATAAGTTAGCATCAAACTAGGGCAAAGCATATCATAAATTCATAAAGAGATGTATATACCACTAACAGACAGAAAAGCCCCTTTCTGAAAAGAATTTAGAACAAGACTAAATATTTAGTACTGCTATGATATAAATAAAAGTATCAAATTCTACTTAAATGAACTGCACTTCTGTAAGAGACAAGGTGAAAACAAAATTCTCATGGTGTACTTTATAATTTTACAGAAATAGGATTAACAGATACTTCTCTAAACAGGAATATAAAATCTGTATTACGAGGCATGTTAGCAAAAACCCAATATTTCTGGTACCTCTTGCAAGACATTTCTTCAGTGTAAGATACTGTAGTATAAGCACACTCTGAAAGAGACTTGGTACAAATGCAGTATTAAGCAGATTTTAGCTAGCAACACAGAGCTACAGGAAAACAAAAAAAAATTTTTTCATATTTTCACAATGGCAGTAAACAAAAAATTACAGATGTCCCTGAGGAAAAACAAAAAATACAAAGTTCCAATTAAAGAGAACTGTATCTTACATAGGGATCAGTGTATAAAGTCAGCATATGGCTAACATGATGTCGACTCAAAATTACCCTTGCAAAAACCTTTAAAATAATAAAAGTTAACATTTACATAGGCTCTTTAATATTAGCAGCCACTGAAGCCTAATACACCTATATCAATCAACTCATTTAATCTTTGCAACAACCTTATATGGTAGATATTATTATTGTCCTCATTTTATAGATGAGGGCGCTGAGCCAAAGAATGGCTGAGTAACTTGTCCAAGGTAGGCAGAAGAGCTATTGTAACCAAGCTGTCTGGCTCCAGAGTCCATTCTCTTAACCATCAACAACACACACCATAGTAAATATTTAAAATATGCCAGTGGGGCTTCCCTGGTGGCGCAGTGGTTGAGAGTCCGCCTGCCGATGCAGGGGACACCGGTTCGTGCCCCGGTCTAGGAGGATCCCACATGCCGCGGAGCAGCTGGGCCCGTGAGCCATGGCTGCTGAGCCTGCACGTCCGGAGCCTGTGCTCTGCAACGGGAGAGGCCGCAGCAGTGAGAGGCCCGTGTACCGCAAAAAAAAAAATAATAATAATAAATAAAATAAAATATGCCAGGTTTTTTCCTCCAGAGTTGAAACAAATCTGTTTCCTCACATGAACAAAAATATCTGTATGTCAGAACATTGACTCTGCATTCTCTCAAACACACCATTTATTTCATTAGCAAATCCTATCAGTTATATCTGCAAATATATCCAGAATCAGAATCAGTCCACATCTCTCATCTGTAGCTGCAGCTGCACCATCCCAAAGTGATCATCGTCTCTTGCCTAGAATACTACTGTAACTAGTGGTCCTGCTTCCACTTCTGCATCTCTGTAATTCATTCACCAGAGTGATCTTTCTTCAAAATGTAATGAAATCATGTCATTCTTGACTTCCCATTGAATTTAAAAGAAAACCCAAACTTACTACAGCCCTCTATGATCTGACCCCTGTTTAGGTCTTCAACCTTACACTCTCTAGCCACTGTGGACTTTTCTATTCACTCAACATGTCAAGCTTGTTCCCGTATCTCTGGACTCCTGTTTTTACTGTTTTCTCTTCTTGGAATCGCCCTTACCTCTCCACCCCCATACCTGCATGGCTGGCTCCTTCTTGACATTTAGATCTCAGCCCAGCTGTCAACTCGAAGAGACCTTTCCTGACTACCCAATCTAAAGCATTCCCCTAATAACATCACAGCTCATTTTCCAGTTTTCTTTTACTCATAGCTTCCTGAAACAGTTTCTCATTAAATTCTTTACTTTTCTGATACCAACCAGAATGTGAGCTCCAAGAGAAGAGAAACATCTGTCTTGCTCACTGACAAAATGATTAAAACTACGCGTGGCACATGGTAAGCACTCCATAAATATTTATGGAATGATTGAATGAGCAAGTAGCACCAAATGAAGTAGCTGGCTTACTAGAAATAATCTGCATTTGACGATGCTCACATTATGGGAGGCTGAACCATGGTTCCCAAGTCAAACTCATTAAAGCTATAAGGTTCAGTACTCTGACTTACCAAAGATATAAAACAACACATTCTGTTCTGAAGTACCACATTTTAAGAGAAACATTGACAAAATTAAAATATATCCCAAGCAGAAGAATGAGAACAGCAGGCAGCTCAAAAAACACATCATATAACAAACATCTGAAGAACCTGGGACTGCTTAGACTAGAGAGGAGGTAATAAGTCCCCGTGTCCTTGTAAAAGAAGAAATGGCATATTCATTTATTCCAGAGGGCAGATCTAGCAGGTGTCTGGTTAACATTAAGACATTTCTTAAAAGATTGCTATTTATTAGGGATGCTGAAAGGATGCAATTAAGTTAAAAACTGGAGTACAGATGTCCTTCAATCATTTAACTTTTAAAAATTTACACGCACTCCTCACCTACTCCCACCAAAGATTAAAGAGAAAAAGACACCTCTATATTAGAAGATGTCTATTGTTTATAAATACATAGAAACCAAGATGCATCATCTTGGCATCTACTGCAACATAAAAATATGAGTGCCCTTTCTAAGCTAAAGTCAAAATAGAATATGGAAAGAGGAGCTAATAAAGAAGGGGGAGTTCAGGGGCATAAAATAAAAATTGTGATCCCCACTAAAATGATTATTGCTAATACTACTTAGAAAGAAACATAAATAATACAAAAATTGTACTCATGTAATAATGTAAAATTTGTACATATAAAGGAAAATATACAAAAAATGAATATGATTGCTGTTAGACTGATGATGTTATGAGAGTTCACAGCAATTTAAAAATACTATCTTTAATTGGCTCTATGTTAATAACTGTTGAAGTAGGGTGATAGGTACATGGGGGCTCAATTTACATTGTTATTTCAACCTTTACGTATGCCTGAAATTTTCCATAACCAAAATGTTTCAAAACTAATTTAATGCTGTCTCTCTAGGTTCTACCAAAATTAAGACCACTTATTCCTGAGCAACCACACTTAGATACTTTTAATTGTAATGATATTTAAATTGCAGGACATGTAGAGAAAAAAAAATGCCTGAACCACTTCATTCTGCCTTTATCCCCTCATAATTACAAATGCCAGATAGTTCTCACACTTTTATCAGGCTCTTGGCCAAAGGTAAGAATCTTTTGCTGTCTCAACAGCATGAGGGGATGGACTGCAGAGAGCTTTGGTCAGAAACCAAACCCTTTCAAGGACAACCAGGTGACTAATCTGAGAGGGTTAATGGTCCTCTCACCTCTTATTTCAGTTAATTTTTGCTCCAGAGGCTCATTATAACAAGTAATCATAATATGCTTTTATTTTATTTGAGGCACTGAAGAATAAGTAAATACTTCCACAACACTCATTCTGTGGCAGGCACTGTTTTAAATGCTTCACAAACATTAACTCATTTAAATTCTACCCTTTAAAAAAACAAATATCAAAAAAGCAAAGAATTCTCAAAGAGACCTTTAACCAAAAATCTTTAAACAAAGCAAATCATAAAATTTCAACCAAGGACATTCAGATACTGCAAAATTCCCCCTCTCCTTTCTACATTTGGCACACTATTTCTTAGAGGGGGCACATGGACATTGGCAAGCCCTGCACAAGAATAACACAATCTGTCAATCCCATCTGCTTCCTATCAAACAGAAGAGGTAGTGTCAGGGATGCCTAAGGCCCGTGGACAAGATTTTCCCCAAGGGTTTCTAAAGATTAGTATGTTGTTCTTTTGACTAAAAAACTAATATAAACAGCAATAATAAAAATGCTTAGTTTTTTTGTTAGCTCTTCACGCTAGGCTCTACATTAAGAGACTGATGTGCACTGTATCATTTAAATCGAATAACAACTTAGTAAAGTTAGCACTATTAATATTATTATTTTACAATTGAGAAAAGTGAGATACCTAGTGCATCCAGACAATACAACTTAGGTGGCATGTCAGGATTCAAACCAAAGGAGACTAGCCTAGAATTCATCTTCTTAAACTCAAGGCTTAAGTAGTTGATGCATTACAAACTTTTCCTTCTTTTTTAAAAATCAAAGATAGTTATACAAATGTATGGGGACCTAAAAGGCAAGGGTACTAAATATAATGTGGTACCCAGATTGAATCCTGGCCCAGAAAAAGGGAATTACCAGAAAAACTGGTGAAATCCAGATAAAGTCTGGAGTCCAGTTAATAGAATAGTACTAATGTTGGTTTTTTAGTTTAGACAAATACACCACAGTAATGTAAGAAGTTGACACTGACCAAAGTGGTTAAGGGATATGCAGGAACTGTCTCTACTATCTTTGTAACTTTTCTGTAAATCTAAAATTATTTCAAAATTTAAAGTGTGGATAAAACAAGGATTATAAATTGGCTATGGGAAAATCTTTCTACCTGTGACTCTTTGCCCATCATGCTAGGGTGGCTTAGAAATACATCCTAAAAATACCAAGATTATAAAATTGGAAACTCTGACTCAGTGGTTCTGTTTCTCAGAAGTTACCTAAAGAAACAACCCCAATTGTACATAAATAATGTGTTATTATTTTAAAATATTAAAAATACTAGCAAATAGAATCTATCAGCATGTGAAAAATCCTCTATAATAGGAATAGAAAAATAGTTGTATATTTGGAAATTAATGTAATTCACCATTAATAACAGATCAAAAGAGAAAAATCTTTGTGTATAATGATGTTCATTACAGTGTTATTTATACTGAATATAAAAATAACTTGCATTTCTAACAACAGAGGAATGGAATATATCTATAGCAGTGGTTCTCAACCAGGAGAGATTCTGGCCCCCAGAATACATCTGGCAATGTCTACAGACATTTTTGATTGTCACAACTGATGTGGGGAGGGAATATCACTAGCATCTAGTTAATAAGAGTCCAAGAAGGCTGTAAAATGTCCTACCCTGCAAAGGACAGGCCTGCAGCAAAGAACAGTTCAAATGTCAACAGTGCTGAGGCTAATAAGCCCTCATCTACAGGATGAAATATCATACAGCCACGTCTACAAAGGATGTGGGGGAAACGTATTTACAATTTAAGGAAAAACTAGCCGCTATATTTAAGCTATTTGATTTTAAAGGCAATTAAAGAATGCCATGAGAATTCAATTCCTCACTCTCCCACACCCTTCTAAATAAAGCCACTTAAAGCAGGAGAGGAAAAGATAAATCAGGCTAGTTTTCAGTCTTCCAAAGTGCTATGCACAGGGAAGTGGCACAGTGTCAGACTTCAAGGAAGCAAAGCATGACAGAGTGTTTTATCACTAACTCAACTGTTGTTCTTTCAAACATGTGAAGGGATGCAAATTATCTCCCAGTGGCATAAAAATTATTTCGAGACATCTGAAAATCAACAGATGCAGAAAGAGGCTTTGTCTAAACCCTACTCCCCTTATCTACCTAAAAAGCAGAGTCTTCCAAAAGAATTTAACTAGACAAAAATGCCACTTTCAAGGGAGGTTTCCAATAATAGAGGACATTGACTCCTATCACCTGAGATGAGAAATCAAACACTGTCAAAGACTATCGTAACTCCCATCTACTTTCCTAAAGACCTATTTGTCTTTCCTAAAAGTCTTCTGTTTTTCCATAAGTGGAATAACACTACACCAAAATACATAAGTAAAAACTACCAGTAACACAAGGGTAAAGAACCAGAAATAACAGAACAGAATTAATTCACCACTCCTGGCCTATGGTAGATCAAACAAAAAAAAAAAAATTTTTTTTCTTCAAAGCTAGAATAATCTGAGCAACAAAATAAAGTAGTATTGGATTATAACCCAAAGTATAAATATTAATGAGTCCATACTGATAAAAATAAATGGTTGAATAAATGAATAAATAAGAGAACAGACAAATCTCCAGCGTGGACAAATGCCAGGTAATTTATGTAGATACTCCACACTCAAATAGATGGACTATTTAACGTCCCACCCTTTAAGTGTAGATTGGGCTTGGAGACTTCCTTTTCAAAGAGCATGAAATGAAAAGGGGGGCAAAAAGAGTAATTACAGTGGAGAAATCTGACACACTACTTCAGCCAGGTGATCAAGGTCAACATCAACAGTCATAATCATGTTCACTGTATGTTCTCTTGATACAATGTGATGAAGATAGCACTTAATCTCTGTGGTCTTCTTCCCCAAACCCCATTACTCCAGTCTAATCATGAGAAAGCATCAGACAAATCTCAGTAGAGACATTCTACAAAATACCTGACCAGTACTCCTGAAAATTGTCAAGGTCAAAAAAAACAAGAAAAGTCTGAGCAACTCACATAGCCAAGAGGGGCCTAAGGAGATATGATGATTAAATGTAATGTGGTATATCTTAAATGGGACGCTGAATAAGTATGAGCTTTAGTTATTCTTATAACCAATATTGGCTCATTAATTGTAAGGGCTCAATTGAGCAGTTCTCACTTGGGGTTTCTCATATTATTGCACACAGATAATGGCTGGGGAGACACAGGCAGTCCCCCATGTCCACAGGTTCTGGATCTGTGGATTCAACCAACTGCAGATTGAAAATAATTGGGGGAAAAAAATTCCAGAAGGTTCCAAAAAGCAAAACTTCAATTTGCCATGCTCTGGCAGCTATTTACATAGTATTTACATTGTAGTGGGTATTATAAGTAATCTAGAGATGATTTAAAATATACGGGAGGATGTGCATAGGTTATATGCCAATACTTCACCATTTTTTGGTTAACTGTCAGCAGTCCTGGAAACAATTCAGACACCCACCCCCCAATACCAAGGGATGACGGTAGTCACCTGAAATCTCATTTAATGATTAGCAGCTGCTAGAAGCTCTTGGCTAGGAATTCAGGTGGGACTTGTCCCCAGGAGTGCTTGTAAGTGGTCTCTCCAGTTTGACTAGGTTAGGGTAGTCAGACTTCTTACATGGCACCTGGCTTTCCCCAGAGGGAATGTCCCAAGAGAACCAAGCAGAAGCTGCATGGCCTCTTCTGAGTGTCACCAGAGCTACATGCTGTAGGTTACAAGCAAGTTACTAAGGACAGTGCAGAGGGACACGGACACACCTCTTACACAGGAGGATTAAAAAACAATTTGCAGACATGTACTAAGAGTACTACACATGGGGGACTTCCCTGGTGGTCCAGTGGCTAAGACTCCATGCTCCCAATGCAGGGAACCAGGTTCGATTCCTGGTCAGGGAACTAGACCCTGCATACTGCAACTAAAGATAGCACACGCCGCAACTAAGAGCTGGTGTGGCCAAATAAATAAATAAATATTAAAAAAAAAAAAAAACTACTACACACAGGAAAAGACTGGAGGTTTACTTTGAAAAGGCTGAACTACAAAGGCTCTGGATTCAGAGACAGATTGAGTTGAGAGTCAGAGTAAAAAAGTCTTAGTGAAACCCTCAGCCTTCTTTCTCAACTCGACTTCCAGAAATGTTATAAACCTCAGGCAGGCAACAGCTCTACTGTTCTCTGAGGAAAATTCAGTAAAATCCCTTACAGATTACTTACAGGAACTCTACAAAATCGTCAGGTCACCCTACAGGGAGGCCTGCCAGATGACAGTCCCCATCCATTCACATAAGGCTTCCAAACTTAAATATGAATAGGCATCCAAAGATTACCAGACATAGAAGGAAAACATACAACACGAAAAACAGAATCAAAGAAAGAAACAAAAAGGAATCAGAGAGAAAAGAGAGTAGAAAAAAAAAATCATCAGGAGAAATAAGAGTATTGTATTCATGAAACAAGAATGAGATGTTATAAAAAATTTTTTTCAGAGAAAAATGAAGTACTCTTAGGAACTAAAATGAGGACAGACGTTTTTCAATAAAAGGTCACAAAATCAAGTTGGAAAAACAACCCCAAAAAGATTCTCTGCACCTTACCCCCACACCCAGCCAAAAACAACAACAGAGAGACTTAAAATAGGAGAGAATGAAACTAAGAAAATTTTCAGATCAGTCCAACTAATAGAGAGAACAAGAAAAACGAAGAGAAGAACTTTATCAAAGAAATGATTCAGAAAAGTTTCCCAGCACTAAAAAGTATAAATGTCAAGACTGAAAGTGCCTAGTAACTGATGGAAGTACAAGAACAACAAAAAAGGTAACCGAAATTTCAAAACACTGGTGAGACAAAAACCCTGAAAATTCCCAGAGGGAAAAGAACAGGTCACACATAGAGAATCAGGAACTTCTAGGAAAGAGGAGATGGGGTGAGATAATACTCAGATAAAGCTGGTAACATTTTCATTCTTTATGAGAGCAGTTTGATGCAAACAGCAAAATTTAATGTCCATTAAATCTTGATGATGGGCACATAAATCCTTATGTCAAGAATCAATTTAAATTTTCACGCTGCAAGAAAATTTTCATGCTGTTCAAAAAGCTGCACACCCCTGTAAAATTTCAACAGAATAATTCTGCAACAATTTCTCTTATTATTGAATGGTCATCTATACCCATTTCCTTGACAAATGTTACAGTAAAATTTAGTCAACCCACTTGCTCTGTTCAATTTATGGAGTGTGAAAATGCTATGTAAACACATATGTAGAACAGAAACTGTTTAGCCAAAATAAATGTCACTTCTGTCTTAACAGACGCCTGGTCTAACACTTATAAATAAGAGATTAACTCATTTAACTTCATCAGCCTACTAAATTTTGAGAGTTCTTTAAAATTATTTTCAAAAGAAAAGAAAAAATCTTTCAAAAAATGGGAAAAAGTAAATGGGAGAAAAGCTTCAAAAGTGCTATAGGAAAGAAGACATGAGACTTAAAAGTTTCAATATTTTCTCAAAATACAGTATTTTTAAATTTCTCTATACTACTATTTTCAAATAATGATCTGTGCACAAACAAATGCCCTATGGTAGCTTAATCTTTAGTGAAATATTTTTGTAACGAAAATAATGATTCATACTGATATATTAACCCAAGTGATAAACGATTTTCTAGTTCAAGACATGGAATGCAGCCATTTTCTCCAATCCCTCCCAATACACCATCAAAATATTAGTAAAAGAATTTTTTAAAGTAGAAAAAACAATGACAACTTAGGAGGCAGAAGAGGGAAGTAAGAGGTGCACCATCCATGGGAAGAGATATTAAAAATCTTTGGAAGGTATAAAGCAGATGGAAGCATGGTGATTAACAAAACAGAATGCAAGGATTGGCAGTTAGAATATGCCAGTAACAAATTAGAAGTGGGGAGAGACTCCTGGACAGAACTCAGACACAGCCTGCGCAGGGACACAGTAAAATGGGAGACTGTACATGAATGAAAATAGGGGGAGCGAGTGAAAGTTATAGAGAACCATTAACCTCACCCTCTGTTCACACCTAGTCCGTATGCAGAAAAGCTTCTGTCAGACTTTTACCCCCAAACAAAAATCAGAAACTTAAGATGAATTTTCTACTCATATTTAAGAATGAACAGACAGCCAAGGATAATTAGACATATAAGGAAACCTAGCAGTATGAAATGCAAAGACCATGATAAACAGTAGGGGAGGGGACAAAGACACCACTGTAAAGGGAATTTCAACAACAAAAGGGGATTTTTCAGAAATCAGAATCCTTAGAAACTGAAAAAGATATTGGTTCTTGTTTCCATAAAACAAGAACAGGATGCTATGAAAATGGAACACAGGATGAGAAATAGATCTTCAGATTTAAATATGTGATTACCTCTACCACTCCCCCACTCCCACCCCCACACCAAAATAACCCTCGCTGGAGAGTGTTTGGGAGTTTAAATAAGTCAAAGCAACCTCCCAGACTGTATGACAAATACAAAGAAAAAAAAGTGCACATCATAGTGGTTCAATCTAGGAAGTACAACAACGGACGAAATAAGTATTCCAGAAACAGAACAAGAGAACTAATTAACAAAGAAGGAATACAAGAAAAACAATTTCTCAAAGCTGAGGGAAGACACAAATACTCAAAGATTATTGCTTAGAGAAATCACAGAGGTGGGAGTCTGCGTGGGCAGAACTCAGGGCACGTAGATCCAATACTGCCTGGTTCAGGTTCTTCTCCCTAAGAATGGTGGCTTCCACAGTGTCCTCCTAGGTTTTACCAGACTCATCTAGAGAAGGCTTCGCACATCCTAGAAAAGGGCGCGGCCACAGCACTGGTTTTGCATTTTCAAGAGACGTTGGGCGCCCTCACGCTTCTCCTCAGCCAATTGGTGAAAAAAGTGGTCTACACTGTCCAGAGTCACGTTGTTGCTGTCAAAATAGAAGCCCAGAGAGAGCCGTGTGGCTGACAGGGTCTTGGTGCTGCGGCCAGGTGTCAGGCCTGTGCCTCTGAGGTGGGAGAGTAGAGTTCAGGACACTGGTCCATCAGAGACCTCCCAGCTCCATGTAATATCAAACAGCAAAAGCTCTCCCAGAGATCTCCACCTCAACGCTAAGACCCAGCTCCACTCAACGACCAGCAAGCTATAGTGCTGGACACCCTATGCCAAACAACCAACAAGACAGGAACACAACCCCACCCATTAGCAGAGAGGCTGACTAAAATCATAATAAGGTCACAGACACCACAAAACACACCACTGAACGTGGTCCTGCCCACCAGAAAGACAAGATCCAGCCTCATCCACCAGAACACAGGCACTAGTCCCCTCCACCAGGAAGCCTCCACAACCCACTGAACCAACCTTAGCCGCTGCAGGCAGACACCAAAAACAATGGGAACTATGAACCTGCAGCCTGCGAAAAGGAGACCCCAAACACAGTAAGTTAAGCAAAATGAGAAGACAGAGAAACACACAGAAGAAGGAGCAAGGTAAAAACCCACCAAACCAAACAAATGAAGAGGAAATAGGCAGTCTACCCGAAAAAGAATTCAGAGTAATGATAGTAAAGATGATCCCAAATCTTGGAAATAGAATGGAGAATATACAAGAAACATTTAACAAGGACCTAGAAGAACTAAAGAGCAAACAAACAATGATGAAAACAATAAATGAAATTAAAAATTCTCTAGAAGGAATCAATAGCAGAATAACAGGCAAAAGAATGGAAAAGTGACCTGAAAGATAAAATAGTGCAAATAACTACTGCAGAGCAGAATAAAGAAAAAAGAATGAAAAGAATTAAGGACAGTCTCAGAGACTTCTGGGACAGCATTAAATGCACCAACATTCGACTTACAGGGGTCCCAGAAGAAGAAAAGAAAAAGAGAGGGACTGAGAAAATATTTGAAGAAATTATAGTTGTTAACTTCCCTAATATGGGAAAAGAAATAGTTAATCAAGTTGAAGAAGCTCTGAGAGTCCCATACAGGATAAATCCAAGAAGAAACACACCAAGACACATATTAATCAAACTATCAAAAATTAAATACAAAGAAAAAATATTAAAAGCAGCGAGAGAAAAACAACAAATAACATACAAAGGAATCCCCACAAGGTTAACAGCTGATCTTTTAACAGAAACTCTGCAAGCCAGAAGGGAGTGGCAGGACATATTTAAAGCGATGAAAGGGGAAAACCTACAACCAAGATTACTCTACCAAGAAAGGATCTGAATACAAGAGAAGCAAAAGCTAAGAGAATTCAGCACCACCAAACTAGCTTTGGAACAAATGTTAAAGGAACTTCTCTAGGCAGGAAACACAAGAGAAGGAAAAGACCTACAATAACAAACCCAAAACAATTCAGAAAATGGTAATAGGAACATACATATCGATAATTACCTTAAATATAAATGGATTAAATGCTCCCACCGAAAGACAAAGACTGGCTGAATGGATACAAAAACAAGACCCGCATATATGCTGTCTACAAGACAGCCACTTCAGACCTAGGGACACGTACACACTGAAAGGGAGGGAATGGAAAGAGATATTCCATGCAAATGGAAATCAAAAGAAAACTGGAGTAGCAATTCTCAGATCAGACAAAATAGACTTTAAAATAAAGACTATTAAAAAATAAATAAAGACTATTACAAGAGACAAAGAAGGATACTACATAATGATAAAGGGATCAATCCAAGAAGATATAACAATTGTAAATATTTATGCACCCAACAAAGGAGCACCTCAATACATAAGGCAAATGCTAACAGCCATAAAAGGGGAAATCCACAGTAATACAATCATAGTAGGGGACTTTAACACCACACTTTCACTAATGGACAGATCATCCAAAATGAAACAAGGAAACACATGCTTTAAATGACACATTAAACAAGATGGATTTAATTGATATTTATAGGACATTCCATCCAAAAACAACAGAATACACCTTCTTCTCAAGTGTACATGAAACATTCTCCAGGACAGACCATATCTTGGGTCACAAATCAAACTCTGGTAAATTTAAGAAAACTGAAATCATATCAAGTATCCTTTCTGACCACAATGCTGTAAGACTAGATATCAATTAAAGGAAAAAAATCTGTAAAAAAAAAAAAAAACACGCGGAAGCTAAACAATACACTACTTAATAACCAAGAGATCACTGAAGAAATCAAAGAGGAAATCAAAAAATACCTAGAAACAAATGACAATGAAAACACGACGACCCAAAACCTACGGGATGCAGCAAAAGTAGTTCTAAGAGGGAAGTTTATAGCAATACCATCCTACCTCAAGAAACAAGAAACAACTCAAGAAAACAACCTAAACTTACACCTAAAGCAATAAGAGAAAGAACAAGAAACTCCCAAAGTTAGCAGAAGGAAAGAAATCATAAAGATCAGATCAGAAATAAATGAAAAACAAATGAAGGAAACGATAGCAAAGATCAATAAAAGTAAAAGCTGGTTCTTTAAGAAGATAAACAAAATTGATAAACCATTAGCCCAACTCATCAAGGAAAAAAGGGAGAAGACTCAAATCAGTAATTAGAAATGAAAAAGAAGAAGTAACAACTGACACTGCAGAAATACAAAGGATCATGAGAGATTATTACAAGCAACTATATGCCAATAAAATGGACAACCTGGAAGAAATGGACAAATTCTTAGAAAAGCACAACCTTCCGAGACTGAACCAGGAAGAAACAGAAAATATGAACAGACCAATCACAAGCACTGAAATTGAAACTGTGATTAAAAATATTTCAACAGGGCTTCCCTGGTGGCACAGTGGTTGAGAGTCCGCATGCCGATGCAGGGAACACAGGTTCGTGCCCCGGTCCGGGATGATCCCACATGCCATGGAGCGGCTGTGCCCGTGAGCCATGGCCACTGAGCCTGCGCATCTGGAGCCTGGGCTCCACAACGGGAGAGGCCACAGCAGTGAGAGGCCCGTGTAGCGCAAACAAACAAAAAAATCTTTCAACAAACAAAAGCCCAGGACCAGATGGCTTCAGAGGCAGATTCTATCAAACATTTAGAGAAAAGCTAACACTTACCCTTCTCAACCTCTTCCAAAATATAGCAGAAGGAGGAATACTCCCAAACTCATTCTACGATGCCACCATCACCCTGATACCAAAACCAGACAAAGATGTCACAAAGAAAGAAAACTACAGGCCAATACCACTGATGATCACAGATGCAAAAACCCTCAACAAAATACTAGCAAACAAAATCCAACAACACATTAAAAGGATCATACACCATGAACAAGTGGGATTTATCCCAGGGATGCAAGGATTCTTCAATATACGCAAATCAATCAATGTGATACACCATATTAACAAATTGAAGAAGAAAAACCAAATGATCATCTCAACAGATGCAGAGAAAGCTTTTAACAAAATTCAACACCCATTTATGATAAAAACCCTCCAGAAGGCAGGCAGAGAGGGAACTTACCTCAACATAATAAAGGCCGTATATGACAAACCCACAGCCAACATCCTTCTCAATGGTGAACAACTGAAACGATTTCCACTAAGATCAGGAACAAGACAAGGCTGTCCACTCTCACCACTATTATTCAACATAGTTTTGGAAGTTTTAGCCACGGCAATCAGAGAAGAAAAAGAAATAAAAGGAATCCAAATCATAAAAGAAGTAGTAAAGCTGTCACTGTTTGCAGATGACATATTATACATAGAGAATCCTAAAGATGCTACCAGAAAACTACTAGAGCTAATCAACAAATTTGGTAAAGTAGCTGGATACAAAATTAATGCACAGAAATCTCTGACATTCTTATACACTAATGATGAAAAATCTGAAACTGAAATTAAGAAAACACTGCCATTTACCACTGCAACAAAAAGAATAAAATACCTAACAATAAATCTACCTAAGGAGAGAAAAGACCTGTATGCAGAAAACTATAAGACACTGATGAAAGAAATTAAGGATGATGCAAACAGATGGAGAGATATACCATGTTCTTGGATTGCAAGAATCAACACTGTGAAAATGACTATACTACCCAAAGCAATCCACAGATTCAATACAATCCTTATCAAACTACCAATGGCGTTATTCACAGAACTAGAACAAAAAATGGCACAATTTGTATTGAATTGTATTGAATTGTATATTCAATTTGTACTGAAACACAAAAGACCCCGAATAGCCAAAGCAATCTTGAGAAAGAAATACGGAGCAGATGCTCAACATCACTAATTATTAGAGAAATGCAAATCAAAACTACAAGGAGGTTATCACCTCACACCAGTCAGAATGGACATCATCAAAAAATCTACAAACAGGGCTTCCCTGGTGGCGCAGTGGTTGAGAGTCCGCCTGCCGATGCAGGGGACAAGGGTTCGTGCCCCGGTACGGGAGGATCCCACGTGCCGCGGAGCGGCTGAGCCCGTGAGCCATGGCCGCTGAGCCTGCGCGTCCGGAGCCTGTGCTCTGCAACGGGAGAGGCCACAGCAGTGAGAGGCCCATGTACCGCAAAAAAAAAAAAAAAATCTACAAACAATAAATGCTGGAGAGTGTGGAGAAAAGGGAACCCTCTTGTACTGCTGGTGCGAGTGTAAATTGATACAGCCACTATGGAGAACAGTATGGAGGTTCCTTAAAAAACTAAAAATAGAACTACCATATGACCCAGCAACCCCACACCAGGCACATACCCTGAGAAAACAGTAATTCAAAAAGAGTCATGTACCGCAATGTTCACTGCAGCTCTATTTACAATAGCCAGGACATGGAAGCAACCTAGGTGTCCATCGACAGATGAATGGATAAAGAAGATGTGGCACATATATACAATGGAATATTACTCAGCCATGAAAAGAAATGAAATTGAGTTATTTGTAGTGAGGTGGATGGACTTAGAGTCTGTCATACAGAGTGAAGTACGTCAGAAAGAGGAAAACAAATGCCGTATGCTAACACACAAACATCGAATCTAAAAAAAAAAAGGTTATGAAGAACCTAGGGGCAGGACAGGAATAAAGATGCAGATGTAGAAAATGGACTTGAGGAGATGGGGAGGGGGAAGGGTAAGCTGGGATGAAGTGAGAGAGTGGCATGGACTTATATATACTACCAAATGTAAAATAGATAGCTAGTGGGAAGCAGCCGCATAGCACAGGGAGATGAGCTCGGTGTTTTGTGACCACCTAGAGGGGTGGGATAGGGAGGGTGGGAGGGAGACGCAACAGGGAGGGGATATGGGGATATATCTGTATAGCTATAGATAGATAGATAGATAGATATGTATAGCTGATTCACTTTGTTATAAAGCAGAAACTAACACACCATTGTAACGCAATTATACTCCAATAAAGATGTTAAAAAAATAAAAATAAAAAACCCCCACAAAGCTTATTGCTTGGGACTTGTGAGTCACACAGTATTAATACCAATCCAGAGCCTTAAAGAACATATTCTTTCACAAATATCTGCATCAAATCCTAAACACTAGTCTCTGAATAAGCAGCTAAGGAAGAATACTTTTCCCTCTCACTAAACACAACATTTGGCTCTCATCCTTCCTTCCAATTCTTAATGCTTTCAGAATTAAATCAAAAGTTCTCTCTGCCTCCAAATCAACTCTGGTGAATTCTTATATGAGTGGCATTTGTTTAAGATTTTTGAAATAATAGTAGATATGGAAAGTTCAAAAGGGTCTGAATAATTGTTAAATTGATAGTTTTAACAGTTTTCATTATAGCTGGGTAACTAGGCATTGACTACACCCAGCTCCAGTAATAAAGAGATGTTACTGATGAAAATATGCTGCATAGTTTTAAGAATCTCCCCAAATTTGGAAACTAAAGCTCTAGATTAGATTATGAAAACAACTCAGTAAGTCAGATTTTGTGAAATGAATTTATAAGTGAAGTTCACCATATACGAGAATAACTTAGATTTCTTGTTCTAACTCAAAACCATAGCTAAAAATTTCAAATTTGGGGTAACAGTACCAGTTCTTAATCCCTCCCATAGTCCTTCAGTAAGGAAAAAGTAGGTCATAAAATGGAAACAGCTTTGTTGACAGTGGCATTTTGTTTTAGCTGCCAATTTAATGAGAAAACAAAAACATATCACTGCTTGGATATGTACAGTGTACTCTAAAAATTAGACTACATGCATATCTGAACTGTGAAGAATATGCATTCAGGCTTTGTCAGATTTTCATCAAACTGACAGCAATGCTCTATGCCAGAAAACAATGATACTTTAAGATATGCAAAGAAAGAAATGTTTCTCATAGATTTTACATACAGCAAAACTGATTTTCAAGTACAAGAGCATAAACAAACTCTTATGAACATGCAAGAACTCAGGAAATATTGTTCCCATGAGGCCTTCCAGGGGAACCTGATTTGAGACAATGACATAAGCACGTGAGGATGAGGAAGCGAAAGAGGAGAAAGGGTCTCCTGAAGGCACAGAGCCAGAATGTTGCACGAAAGACCTTAGGAATGACAGAAACCTCATTCCCAACGGCCAACATGACCAGATCCATGAAGCACTGCCTGCCATCATGAGGTATCAAAAGCTAGAAATGTCAGATTCTTTGGTATCAGAGGTACACTTATTATGAGTCACAGGATCTGCAGAAACCCCAAGTCATGCCCTCTCTTTTAAATTACCACTCCCCCCTCAAGACTTCTTTTTTACATTAAAAAAAATAAAAACAAAAAGGTATGGGCGTTAAAACGAAGTAAACTTGAATTCAAATGCCAGCTCAACCACTTACTGTGTCACCCTGACCTAATTATTTAATTTCCTCAAAGCCACGATGTATTCATCTAAGAGACAGGAGTAATAAAAGCATCTATATCACAGAGCAGTTGTAGTAACTGAAAAAGACAGTGCAGGTTAACCGCATAGGTCAGTGTCCGGCATAAAGTGCTTTACAAGTATTACCTATTACTATCATTATAATCCACAAATCATACCTTAGTCTATCATAAGCAACATAATACATAAAAATCAGATCTGTTCAAATAGCAAAAAAAAAAAGTACACTTTATGTCCCAGATCAACTATTCATATACAAACTGACATTAGAAAATATCTGATGTTTAAGAGAATGACGGTCCCATGGATAATGTATTGAACTCTCAAGTTTTTCCAACTAGGCAAAACTATACTAAATATTCTTTAAAAGCTTTTTTCATTTCTGAAATCCTTTCAATGACTTCTGAAACCAGCAAACCAGAAAAAAGTTTTTAATAAACTAGATATTATCAGACCATTTTAGTTGATTTTATATATATACATGTTTACTTATATTCCCAACATAGTAAAACCACTGCATTTGTCTGAATTACCTTCTCATATGTATAACTCCCTATTAGGACACATGAAGAGGTAACACCAGTGTTAGATAGCTTTACTGTCAAAAAACAGGTCACTTCACTACGAAAACCTCGGATTAGAGTCCAATCCATAAAGTTCCATTCTGCTGCCCAACTTGTCTTTGTTGCTGAAGACCCCGGCTGCTGTTGTTTTACGTATGATAAAATGTACCCATTTTACATATACAATTTGATGAGCTATGACAAACGTATACACTTGTGTAACCACCACCACCACAATATACAGAACATTTCTATCACTCCAAAAAGTTCCTCTGTGCCCCTTTGAGGATAATCTCCCCATCACCTCTAGACTTAGGCAAACACTCATCTGCTGTCAGAGTAGTTTTGCCTTTTCTAAAATTTCATGTACACAGAATCATACAGTATGTACTCCTTTGTGTCTGGCTTTTTTCACTTAGCATAATGTTTCAGAGATCCATCCATGTTGTGTTTATCATTAGCTTGTTCCTTTTTATTGCTTCCATGGCTCTTGAAAATTTCAGGCCCTCACAGATTTGGAAGAAGGCTGAGGAAAGCCCAAAGAAAGTAGTTTAGGCTGGTATAAAGAACACATCACCAGCTACCTGCATGTGTCCATTAAAAGCTTGATATTATAAGGTTAAAGCATTTTCTCCCTTGACCCTAACACTGTCCTTTTCAGCTCAAGCTGCTGAAATCAGAGGGGGTTCATGTCCTACCTGTATTTGACTACCTGGATGATGAAACAAGGGCTAAAGGTAGCTTGGACTTTGTCATGATTGTATGCTTGTTCATTTTACTATAAGACTGACTTCATACATATTGACAGAAATGACCTTTCTTAACTTCAGCAAAGCAGCTCATGAATAAAATAACTGCTCTTCCTAATCCCAATAGTTTTTCAATTAGCAATGACAAAAAATAAGCTCAGGGCTACATGATTTTACTTCTGGTTGTTCTTTGTCCTCTTCTCCATCCTAAATAAATGACTCCAGATTACAAAAAGTAAAAAAAAAAAAAAAAAAAAAAAAAAAGAAAAGAAATCAGAGAGCAAAGGTTTCATGAAGCTTTTGGCGAAAATTTTATTTGCAGGTTTGATTATCTAATCATTTTAGTGCGATGTTTATAAGAAGTTAGTGAAGTGGAACAGAACATGACTCTAAAGTACAATCATAATCCTAATATTCACCAAAGTGAATTTACTTTACCCTGGTACATGGTCATAGTATGAACAACTTATCTAGAATGTTTCATACAGAGAATATTTTCTCAAGATATAATATACAACCATTATCAGGGCTTCCCTGGTGACGCAGTGGTTAAGAATCCTCCTGCCAATGCAGGCGACATGGGTTCGAGCTCTGGTCCAGGAAGATCCCACATGCCGCAGACCAACTAAGCCCACGTGCCACAGCTACTGAGCCTGAGCTCTAAAGCCCAGATACCACAACTACCGAGCCCGCGTGCCTAGAGCCCATGCTCCGCAACAAGAGAAGCCACTGCAATGAGAAGCCTGCGCACCGCAACGAAGAGTAGCCTCCGCTCGCCGCAACTAGAGAAAGTCCGCACGCAGCAACAAAGACCCAACGCAGCCAAAAATAATAAAGTAAATAAATTTATAAGAAAAAAAATAATATATAACCATATCAGTACAAAAATCCCCAATATTCCTGGCAAAACAACTCAAACACTGATGCTTTGCTTGGTAGAATTGGCTCCTGCTCAATAAAATTAGCTCATATATCAGTCTGGTCCTAAAAAGGAGGCTTCTCAAGACAAGGTACTTTGTGGCACTTCACACTACTGATAATTCCTCCCTTCCTGAAACTCTTGACACTTCTGCTGACTTTCAAAACACTCAAATTCAAAACACTCACAATCATTCATGTTCATACTTTTTCCTTCAGCCTCCTAAATTCAAGAGGGAAGTGGGCCCCCCAAAACAGTATTTAGCCTTCAACCCAAAACATAGTATCTGCCCTCTGATCCAATCTCATTGCTTCAACCATCACTTCTAGACTTCTCGGATGAATTTTAGTCTAGATTTTAATCATTAAGCTTGGCTGCTGTACACAGCTGTACACAGCTCTTCAAACATAACATAACCAAAATCTTCATCTCTGTTCCCAAACCACCTTCATATCCCAATCTAACTACTATTTGTATTAACTACCTGTTAATCTACCCATTCGTAATCTCTCTTTTAGTAACTTGGACTAGAAACCATAAATCTTTTATATAAATCCAGTCACTACATACCATGTCCCAACACATGTTCCATTTAAGTACCTCACTTGTCCTTCATCATAATCTTGAGCCTTATGACCTATTCTCTGGATTATCTAACAGCCTCCTAATTGGTCTCCCTGACTTCAATCTCCCTTTCCTTCAATCCACCTTACAGATTACCACCAACTTGATTTCCCTAAAACATACCTTACCTGTTCCCAAAAGATAAAGCTGCTTCCCACTCCCCAACTAAAACTGAGTACAAAATATCCAGTCTGGAACCTTCTTCTCTAACCTGCCCAGCCGAGGACTTACACAGGCCACGTACATCATGCTTACTCCCACCTCACAATTTGCCCTATCTCTTTAAGCTAACCAAATCATTCAACACGCCTATGAAATAACATCTCCTCCTTGATGCCTTCTTCAACCTTTCACCCCACCCTCTCACCATTCCTATACAATCATTTATATTCCTTTCAACATTTTCACCTTCCTTATTCCCTCACATCCTAATCTGTGACCTTGGCACCTAGCAAGTATTGAGTAAAATACACAGTAAGTTAAAAAATACTTCTTCAAGAAAAGATATCCTGTCAGCCATTCCAACATTCACAAAAATATTATATTGGAAGACTGATTAACCCCTATCATCCACTGTAACATTTATTAAGTACAGGCAGTTCTGGATTTCCAGGAATTTTACTTTTTGCGTTTCACATTTAAAGCACCCAGACAACTATATCCACTTAACTGCAGACAGAGGACACACTAATGAATTTGTCACCTGGTTTGTTTCCAGATGCAGCATAAAGTATCCCCAACTCCCTACCTCAGTGGAGCCCTACAGCCCTTTTTGAAAGCATTTTTGGCTCTAGGCCAGAATCCACCCCTAGCTCTTCCTAAGGGTCCTTGAGATTAGAGTTAAGGAAAGAAGCAGCAAGACTAAGCCCCGAGCAAAGGGAAGGAAAACAAATATACACAAAGGATTGTTAAGTATAAAGCAATCACTGTGTCCCCCTTCTCTCCCTCATATAACCATTCAAGCATTATTCTTCCAAGCATTCACTTCAATCCAAATACTTCTGGAGTCATTTTAAAACTGGCTTTAGGTTAAAATGTTTAATGTGTCATTTTATAGAGATACTGTCTAATTAATCCGTAAAAACTCTTAAACACGATTAACAAAAACACCAGCATTCTAATGGCAAAGTAAATCCATATCTATGCCTGTAAGATTTTGTCATTAAGAAAAAAACGGGACTTCCCTGGTGGTCCAGTGGTAAAGAATCCGCCTTACAATGCAGGGGACACCGGTTCTATCACTGGTAAGCAAACTAAGATCCCACATGCCAAGATCCCACATGCCGCGGGGCAACTAAGCCCACGCGGTGCCTCAGCTCCAGAGCCCACATGCCCTGCAGGCTGCGCACCACCACTAGAGAAGAGAAAACCCGCACGCCCGCAACGAACAATCCCGCCTGCTTCAATGAAGAACCCGCGTGCCCT
The DNA here is from genome assembly GCF_963924675.1 of Phocoena phocoena. Taxonomy (NCBI): domain Eukaryota; kingdom Metazoa; phylum Chordata; class Mammalia; order Artiodactyla; family Phocoenidae; genus Phocoena; species Phocoena phocoena. The sequence goes on from NC_089232.1 coordinate 54,173,978, forward strand.
GACACAGCCAAAAATAAACAAATAAAATTTTAAAAAAAGAAAAAAACAAACAAGAAAATAGAAAATAGGGGAAATGATAATAGCAAATACACAAAACGGGAAATTCAAATGGCCAATAAACATATGAGAATGTTCATCCTCACAGTAATAGGAAAATGCAAAATTAAGGTCACAATGAAACATCATTTCTCTCTCATTACATTGAGGGGGGGAAAAGATTCTCAGTACCAAATGGAGACAAGGATATAAAGCTGTGCTGTCTGATACAGTAGCTACTAGCCACTTGTGACTAGTAAGAATCTGAAATGTGGCTAATGCAAATTGAGACTTGCTGTTAAACATAAAATACATGCCATATTTTGAAGATTTAATAGAAAAAAGAGAATGCAAAAATCTCACTGCTATTGTTTACATACCAAAATGACATTTTTGATATACTAAATACATCACTAACATTAACTTCACCTTTTTTGTTAATGTAACTACAAGAAAATTTTAAGTTACATGTATGACCAACATTATATTTATATAGGACAGCACTGATATTGATATAGAGCAACAGGCACTTTTATATACCACTGGTCAGAGTATAAACTGGTACAGCCACTTTGGAGAGAATTTCAAAATATTTAGGTGGGTTGTAGGATAAGAATAACCTACAGTTCAGCAGTTATACTCCTAACTTTGTGCTCTAGAGAAACTCTCACACATATATACAAAAAGATGTAAATTATGTTTCAGCACGATTGTATATAAATACAAAAATAATCCAAATGTTCATCCAAAAACACTAGACAAACTGTGTTATAATCACACAATGGGATACTATGCAATACTATTTAAAAAGAGGAATAGATCAACAAGGAAAAACTCTGCAGAAATGTTAAGTAAAAAAAGCTAATTGTATTTTAAAAATTCCATATACAATCATGCTCAGCAACTATAAACTATCTTAAAACAGTCCTATACGCTATTTACACACAGATACACACATGGAGATTGTATATGTGAGGGTAGGCACAAAATTCAAGACAGTGGGAAAGAAACGATGGTATCCAGGAAGATTACAGAAGGGCTTCAGCTATACCGATAGTGTTCCATACCCTAAAATAAGTGAGTAGTGGGTACTTTATGATCTTTATTCTTTTCATGCCTGAAATATTTGTTTTTAACATATGATTTTGTATACCATGTATAGCACTATAACTGGGTATACTTTATGGTTTGGGGGACATAAGCAAAAACTTCACAATTTTAATCATGCGAAAAGCAACCTTTATACCTTGAATAACATCAGGATGCAGGAGAGGCAACATTTAAACACCAATTATATAAACACCAATTTTATACCACTACTATCAACATAATGAGAAAAACAGAAGAATACAAATCAGGGGTCAGCAAACTTATTCTTTAAATAACCAAATAGTAAATATTCGGGGCTTTGCAGGGCCATATGGTTTCTGTCACAGCTACTCAATCCTGCCATAGTAGTGGGAAAGCAGCCAGACAGTATGCAAACAAATGAGTATGGCTGTGTTCCAATAAAACTTTATTTACAAAAACAGGCAGCAGACCAAATTTGGCCAGTGAGCTACGGTTTGATAACCCCTGTCAAGATCCGTCTTTAAAAAAGAAATCAAGGGCTTCCCTGGTGGCGCAGTGGTTAAGGATCCGCCTGCCAATGCAGGGGACACAGGTTCAAGCCCTGGTCCGGGAAAATCCCACATGCCACAGAGCAACTAAGCCTGTGCACCACAACTACTGAGCCCGCGTGCCACAACTACTGAAGCCTGCGTGCCTGGAGCCTGTGCTCCACAACAAGAGAAGCCATCACAATGAAGAGTAGCCCCCACTCGCCACAACTAGAGAAAGCCCACGCGCAGCAACAAGACCCAACACAGCCAAAAAATAAAATTAAAAAAAATTTTTTTAAAAAAAATCAATAAATCCATTAAGTCAAAGTCTGAAGGAGAAATGGATTTCTATAGTAACAAAGTATGCCATGAATTACCCGGTAATCATAAAAGAGAAAATGTTTCTTGTCCATGGAGACATCTAGCAATCACCACGTTAACCCAGCAATCAAACTTAGTACCACGAATAGTGCGACGCAATCATTTTGTACCTCCTGATGTGATGTAATATGAAGCAGCATCACCTATGAAGTATCCCGGCCAAATGTTTAACCTGAATTCAACGCAGTCTTTAGTTAAGTTTTAAACAAGTTTAAAAAAAACCATCAGACAAATTCTGAATACAGGACATTTTACAAAATAATAGGTCTCTTGAGAAAGTCATTTTTTAAAACTGGTGTTTAAATTTAAAAGTGAATTGAGACACAACAGCAAATGCAATGTAATACAAGATCCTCACTGGACCTTGGTATGGAGGGGAAAAAACTGTATACATCTGGATTGGGGATTACATGACTTCTGGGGATTAGATAATTGTGTTACGTACGATAAAAATATTTTAAGTATTGAGGAAAATGTCATTTTTTGGAGATTCATACTTAAGTATTTAGGGGTGAAGTGACATGATGTCTATAATTTATTTTTAAATGGTTCGGCAAGATTATGGATGAAGCAAATAGGGCAAAAATATAAAATACCATCGAATTTAGGTGGTGGCATATACGAACTCAATGTACTGTTACAATATTCCATAGGATTAAAAATTTTCATAATAAAAACGCCAGAATGCAATGAGATTATATACTTATTAAATTTTTTTCATCAATCTCCTCCACAAATATTAGTCTTAAGTTTCCCTAAAAGCTCTCAAGGTCCTAAACTTTCCTAAAGTTCACAACCCTGATGTTTTTCCTTTTAAGCATCTGATTTCTAAAAGTGAGAACAAGGCAATTATAAGGTAAGACAATCTAATTATACTGCCATTTGACTTTTATACATTTTATAAAGATTCTTAAAATATAAAACATACTTATAATTCCTTTATAGCATTTTTACTTTTCACTTTGTATAATAATTCATATACACGTTTACTCCTTTCCTCATACCACACATGGCAGACTCAGATAATCTTTGTCCCCCAAAGTATCTAACACTAGCAGACAATATTTACTTACTAAATAAAAATTGAATAGCAGGAAATTTGTGTTCATACCTTTAACACGTTAAGCATCAAGTCTTTGAGAAGGAATGCAAACCTCCCTCCCCTCTTCTTACTCTCTATTCTCCTCCCCCTGAAAGATACGGTTTTTATGGGAAAATTTATTCAGCAACTATTTATAGAATATAATATAGATACATGGATAAATCTGCACACAAAACTAACACAGTTGTTGTCCCTATGTTGCTTACACTTTGGTAGAAAATGACAATCTTAAAACAGAACTCTTTTTTTTTTTTTTTTTTTTTGCGGTACGCGGGCCTCTCACTGTTGTGGTCTCTCCCGCTGCGGAGCACAGGCTCCGGACGCGCAGGCTCAGCGGCCATGGCTCACAGGCCTAGCCGCTCCGCGGCATGTGGGATCTTCCCGGACCAGGGCACGAACACATGTGCCCTGCATCGGCAGGCGGACTCTCAACCACTGCGCCACCAGGGAAGCCCAGAACTCTTAACTGAAGAGTCAAAAGGACCTCAAGACATCAGATGGTCCAGCCCTCTGCCTTAGTGCAAAAATATTACATTACAGATTAAAGCCACTAAATTGGAGAAAGAATAAGTAACTCACAAAATCACAGGATCATTAAAAGGTTCAGTGGGAACCTCAAACAGGGTCTTCTGCCTCCTGGTTTACCATATATCATTTAGTATAGCAATAAGAGAAAGCACTCAAATGTTCCAAGGCTCTATGGTAATGACTACCTGGAATACCCCAACCCAACAATTTTATGAAATATCCTCACTTAACAAACAAGAACACTGAGGCTTAGAAACATTAAGTAACTTGCTTTAAATTACCCATCTACAGAGTGGTGGAAGAGGGATTCAAATCCAGGTGGTCTGACTTTAGAGTCTATGCTTCCAATCACCTTCCTCCTTTTGGAACTTTTTCCAAAACCATAACCCACTCCTAGTACAAAGCTTTCTTACACTTAATATACACATACAAACATACGCAACAAAACAGTGCCAAGCATCCTACGGCATTACCTAAAAGCATAGAGTAGCAAAGATTCAGAAATATGTATCTAAATCTTTGGAAAAGACGCCTCATGCACATTTGTGAAACAGTAATTCTCACTTAGGTCTGTGGATGTAGACCAGTTTTCATTCTTAGGTGACTAAGAAGAATTACAAATAACAGATTTAAGGCCTAAAAACATACTCTTTTAATGTCATCACTGTTTGGCCAGCACCTCTGACCATCGTTCAAGTATAATCCTGAAGCTACTGCTATCTAGCATCTCCCAAACTTTGTTAGACAAAATATCACACAACCAGTTAACCATCACACTTATTTTTACCTTGTTAGATCATTTTCAGTCCTCTTAAAACCCAGGGTCAGTGTTATTCCAGACAGCTCTCTATAATTAACTATGCATTTCTACTCCTTTATATTCAAAATATACCTTATACCTGACTCCATAACTTAGCCATGTAATATATATCCGAACCAAAACAAAAGACCCACCTACATGAATTCCACTTTGTAGGATGGTCATAAAGTCTGAAAACATAAATATTATTTTAACATATTCTATAACATCAATAAACCATTTATTGTGTATGCATCTGTGTTTCCAGACCTGGTAGCCACCCTGTACTTAAATAAAAATCAAGTAAGCAAAGACAGAGGCAGAAAAAGCAACACAAATCAAAAGTACAACAGCAAATAACCTGAACTAAAATACAAACCTATCCCTGAGAAAAAGACTCAAGATGTAAGATAAGAGCAATAACATTCTAAATCATCACTTAATCCTTATAAGCCTCTACTTCCCTTATGAACTAGAGTTAGATTTTATAAAACAAAAACAAAATGAAAGTATAACTTAACTCTATTATGTACTGAGCTAAAAGTTACCATTTCACTTTCACATTTTGATTCAAAACACTCCAGAAGAGCTGAACATAAAGAAGTTGAACTCAGTTTCCTTACATTTAGGACCTAGAACCACCAAAGCTTTAATTAAATTCTGAATCATATAAACAAACCCAATTATAAGAGATAATTTAAGAAATCAAGTAAGGTTGTTTTTGGTTTGTTTTTCCATCTAAAATACAGGCACTCAAAGATGTCCAAATGTTGAACAGCTTCATGAACCTGGTCTGAATTACAGTACTAAATTTAATATATTCAAAAGTACAAGTTCTTTTGCACATCAGTTTTGATAAAAGTGATAAACACATTAAAAGTGAAACTAGAAATTTGACGGCTTATCTGAGTGCTATAAAGGAGGTATCTTAGGTCATGAATGGAACTAGTGTTCATTTTTATATTGGGGCACTGAAATAAACAAAGTTGATTTGCTTTAAAATAAAAAAAATCAATCTCAATTCACTGCAGCAAGCAAGATCACATGAAACTCTAACTCAATGACTCACTAATGAAAGCAAAAGACCATTATGCATTAAAACAAAAACAAACATCAAAGATCTCTCATGCTTATCTTAAAAGTGTGCAATGTTTGTGTAAACTCAAGAAGAGCCATCTTTACCAAACTGGATCATCACTAGTAAAGTTAAAGAACAGAATTAGAAAACTAAGCACCTACTTCATCACTAAGTGCAAGAGGACACCCTCATGCAGAAACTTACAATGCAGGAAGACAAAGACACAACTTCAAGTAATATACCACAACTACGGAATTAAGGGAAGCAGTGGCTATATACAGATCAATATGAACACAATAAACCTAAGAGACAGATTGACTCCATCAGCTATCTTCAAGAGAATGGTCTTATAACTAAAGACAGAACAGCAGTCACAAATCAGTGACAGTATTTCAGACACTATTGGCCAACCATTAACCTTTCAGCTATATTCGCAAAAGAGAAACAACAGGGTCTTTTCTAAACACAAATAATAACATATATTTTATAGGTACATCCCAAGTTATTTAAACCAGACTTGTTAAAAGTCCTGTTTACCCTCCTCCCATTTTCCCATCTTTTCTCCCATTCTCCTGTCCAAGAACCCCTCTATCCAAAGTTGGACAGTACATGGTGTTTCCCCCAGCTTCCCTCATGCCTAATGTAGGGATTTCTTTTTTTGTCTTTGGCTCACGTTTTAATCTTAGGTACAACAATATTTCCCCCTTCCTACTTCCTCTTTTCATATTCCAGTTTTTGTCCAGTTACAGAAAAACTCTTCTTCCCTCTCTCGTCAAAAATAGTAAAGCTCTAATCATAGCTTCTCAGCAAAGTGTAGAAAACACCATACATGCCAAATCCCACTCATAATTAAATCATCCACAAAGGAAGCAGAGTTGTAATGTAAATTAAGGAAGAGTTTGTTATCGGAACAGAAGATCTCCGAGGGCAGGGATTTTGTTGGGCCTCCTGCCTGGAATGGAACCTTGCATATTAGAAGGCACTCAGTGAATTCAAGAATATTTGGGGGGTAAGAGGAGGGTAGCCCACAGACTAAATACTATTAAGCTCTACTGAATTTTTTACTTCTCATTGGGTTGGTAGCCTAGAGAAGTAAAAGTAACAAGAAGCCTCTCATATCTAAACTTGATCTCCCACACATTCTATCATTTAGAGTTGCTTTGAGTTTAATTATTTGCTCTTTGTAAGAGACTAGGAAGGGCCACCTGTGTTCAATAGATAGCACCAGTTCCTTAACTCAGAGTTGATTGCTTTAATCAGAAAAGGGAAAAAGAAAAACTCTTTGCCAAAATAGCTTAAGCACCCATGAGTAATATGGACACTCCTAGATTCTCCTATTCATAAGAACATCTATTAACTTAACCATCCCTTTTCAAGGTTAGGAGTGCTCTTATACATACCTACACCAAGAAAATGCAATTATACTTAAGAATCAGTGACATTACCCTCAAGCTTTTAAAAGTTCTTTGAAATCCTTCAGAACTTCACAAATTTATCAAACCTACTTCTCAGGTATGTACTACCTATCAAACAAAATCTGTACACTTGGCTTTTTTCTTATATAACAAACTTGATTATACCTAATAACATAACCACATTTGACAACAGTTTTCCATGAAAGAGAAGGTTTTTCATGTTTCTTTCATACAAATGCACTTTTCATTCACAGCCTATTTTGAAGTGGAGATCATTCTACATAGACAAAAAGCACCAGCAATACCAGACACGGGTCTTACCCTTCCTATATTACTACCAGTAATTGGTCCCATCTCTAAAAGTAAAACAAGTTCCTTAATATTAAATACAAGTCTTGCAATGTTTCTCTCTCATCTAAACTTCAGACCATGTTTTAGTAGATCTTCTTTTATTCAAAAGGATGCAAAACAAGTTTTCCAACTACCATTATGTTTCTTAACTTTAAGATCTTTAATTTTCAAGAAATAAATCCATTTAAAGCCAATAAATATAATCTTGATATTTTAACATACTCCAAAAGAAAACTATGAATCCATTTTTAGCAAGTTACTATTAAACTACTTATTAAGTCATAAAAGCATGAAATTGGCAAACTATGCTTTAAATGTTACAAATCATGTTAAATGTCTAAATATATGAACAAGTTAAAATACTACAATTGATTGTTAAACTACTGGGTTCTTCAATAAGTTATTACGAAGGGTATCATGTTAAGATATTGTAGATGTGGTCAGAAGTTAGCTGTAGTAAAAGAGAAAAAAATTTACTTGAGAAATTCTGTGTCATGGCTTACCATAATTCAGAGCAAAATGTTTATGTCTGTCATTAACATTAAACTTAAGAGGAGAAATAAAACACTTGAAAACTTAAAAAAAAAAAGGTATGAGCTACCACATGGTATCTGTTTCCTAGGTTGCTAGATGATACTAAAAACTAAATCTCAAAATCTTCATAACGTCTGAGAAATGAAACTACAGTAGATAGACTACACTTTTGGAAAGCTTTATACCTTTATCAAGAATTCAGTGAAGACTTATTTTTATAACACTGATTCAACTACCTAATCAAATCACTCAAGTTAGTCTAAATGGTGGTGGTCTGGGGACAAACCAGAGAGACAGAATGCTGAAAAGTGTAACTCAAGTCAAATCTAAACAAGGAGGTTAAATCACCTTAGAAATGTTTCATTTGAAAAAAAGATTCAAAAATGGCTAATTGGAGATATAAGCATACTTAAATTAGTTGGAAAGATCAAAAGTTATTTTATTTTAAATCAATGTTTTGATGTAAAGAAGTATCACCAACAAAGACAAGAATAAAAAACAGATTATGAACCCCATGTATCTTTTTTTTTTTTTTTTGCGGTACGCGGGCCTCCCACTGCTGTGGCCTCTCCCGTTGCAGAGCACAGGCTCCGGATGCGCAGGCTCAGCGGCCATGGCTCACGGGCCCAGCCGCTCCACGGCATGTGGGATCTTCCCGGACCGGGGCACGAACCCGTGTCCCCTGCATCGGCAGGCGGACTCTCAACGACTGCGCAACCAGGGAAGCCTCCATGTATCTTTTTCTTCACCTGTACTTGTTAGATCAGCTGCTAGAAGCTGATGACAAGCTCTGTTACTTTATAAATTTTATGACAGTCAAGCAAAAACTATAAAAATCAATACTCCCCAAATCGACACTATTTTACCTTCACTGTTCAGTTTGAGTACAGGATAGTGAGATGGGTAGTAATCCAGATTACACTTTTGTAGTTTTCTCAGTTTCTAGGAATCTTACTCATATCCCCAATTATTCAATCCTCCTAATCCACACAGTGTGAAAAATCATCAAAAATCCATATTCCCCAAAATTCTCTTACCACTCATTGTAATTTTAACCTAAGTATTACTTAAGTAAATTTTCCTATTAGAATTTTGGAACTTAAAACAATTTTAACTCCTAGAACTCTCATACTTCAGTTGTTTCCCTACTAATTTTTGCTTAAAATCAGTGAACTGTGAAAGGCATATTTCACAAAAAAGTAAAATGCCATGTATATTTTAATAAGTTAATTTTATTCACCTTATTAATATCTTATGAAGGATTACTGTAGAGTTCTATTTTATTTACTTTCTATGCTAGATAATGTCAAAAAATATTTTTAAATAATTACATATAATATACAAATATTCATATAATGTAGATATTATATGTAACTACCACCACTGAGTATGGGGGGGAACATTCACTCCCAGTATCACGTGCAATAAATGTTTACCAATCCATCTACAAGGACATGTTTGCAATCTTTCCACTACTGGCTTAGCCAGTTTTCAATGAAACTCCACAATCGCTAAACAATACAATGGCAAATTCTACTCTTCCACGAATGCCAAGAGATAGTGTATCAGCGTCACATTTTAATTCAAAAAACTCCATAAAAAAATGTACGTTATAAGAAAATAAACTTTCAACAACAGCCACTTTTTCTGACCTCGTCAACTTGTGATATTTTAGACACTATATTATTCCTTCAAATGATGTAATCTTAAGGGATTTGGTAATTACGTGTGAATTACTAACATAAGCTAATATTTACTGACCTATCAGACAAACTGAAAAGGCTTTCACCTGTTCCTGGAGTCTTTATAGAAATCACACCCAGTATAAGAAAACAGGTGTTGAAAGCTCTGATGGTCACATCACAGAGAATAATCACAACATGAACAAATCCAAAGGGTAATGTCCAAGAAACTGGGGAAATCTTAACTAATGGGTATGAAAGATCAAATAAAAATATTATTCCATGCTGACAGTGCAACATAAACACTGCAGAAACTGTAGTAAGACTTTTTATGAGAGCAAAAATAAATGAAGAGGAGAAAACACAAACAACCATTTAAAAAAAAAAAAGATAAAGAAGACACTGAGAGAAGAAGCACAGTAAAAATCAGGATTATCCCTGAAAGAAAATCTGTTGACTAACAAAATCTGTTCTAAATACTAAAAGTTCTATTGAAACAACGCATTGTCCATTCAAGAAGCCTACAATATTATTCCTTTAAGAAATTACCATTTCAGGGCTTCCCTGGTGGCACAGTGGTTAAAAATCCACCTGCCAATGCAGGGGACATGGGTTCAAGCCCTGGTCTGGGAGGATCCCACATGCCGCGGAGCAACTAAGCCCATGTGCCACAACTACTGAGCCTGAGCTCTAGAGCCCACGAGCCACAACTACTGAGCCCGCGAGCCACAACTACTAAAGCCCACGTGCCTAGAGCCCCTGCTCCACAACGAGAAGCCCCGCACCGCATCGAAGAGTAGCCCCACTCGCCACAACTAGAGAAAGCCTGTGGGCAGCAACAAAGACCCAACGCAGCCAAAAATAAATAAATAATTTTTTTTAAAAAAGAAATTACCATTTTAATAGTAAAACTGCAACTATATCTTTTTAAAAGGCTATACACTTGGAAAAGACTACTATAATAATTAGAACTTGCCTCACCATTTATTTAGAAATGCTCTATTTAAAAGCAGGCCAACAACAGGAACTTTGCTATTGCACAACGGAGAAAGTAAATGAAATAATGTCTATTAACATTCAGTGTTGATAACATGTTTCTGCATCTCCTAGAACATACTGATCTACGCTAACCTGAACAATTTACCACTTCCACATCCATGCAGTAGCTCAAATAAAATGAGTTCCTGTGTTAATCCCACAGTAAACCTTGGTAATTCTCACATCACAGGAGTTGTAAACGTTTGTTAACAGAAAAAGAATGTTTTTCCCAAAATAGCTACATAACTCTTAAGACTACTCAAATTCCTAAATAATCCTTTTTACAAGACTCCCGCCAACTTTATTTTGATACATTAAACATGTGGAGCCTATTTTAAAAGGTATTTAACAGTGACTTCATCAAAACAGCTTCCTAGTTGTTCTCATAATGTCTTTTTTCTAAAGTTTTCAAATTGTTTTTAAGCCAACTTGAATAGTGATGAATGTGAGCTGCTATCAAAACGCTTAAGAAGCATTCTGCCAAACAAGATGGGCAAAAATGTTCTAGACCTGCTCAATCTGACATTAGAGGTCATGCAACTTGAAAAATGAAATAACTATTTCCAACACTCACTGAGCCCTTCATTTTAAAAATAACTTCAGGGCTATTTCCACACTCTACATTTAATAATACAATTTTTTAAAAAGGGTGTTAGGCTCGGTGAAATCAGAAACTGATCTGCCACTTAAAGCTGGTGAGTCTATTCTTAATGGGCCTCTGGTAGATTTGGGATACTGACGATAGCAGTTTCATTTAAGAACTTCACTAGTAAAAAGAATGACACCCGAAAAGGACTGCTGCGGAAGACAGGGAAGAGAAGACCGGAGTCTCCTGAGAAGAAAAAGAGAAACGATTTAAATAAAGTCGCTAAGGAGGAAGGAGGTGGTGAGACGCGCAGACAGAAGAGCGAGAAAGAAGATTTAACGAGGAAGTGAAATGGAAGGCAGAAGCTAATGAGGAAACAAATGGGAAAAGGTAGTGTTTTCAAACAGGCATGCACCAGGAAGGGACGAGTTACGGCCTGGAGTAGCCCCAGTGCTTTCAGGTGAAAGAGATGCTCGCAGAGAACAGGGACAAGCAGTTTACTTCCAGGCTTTCGAGCAAACTAAAATTCCCTGCCCCGAACCTCTCCCAGCCTCGGCCGAGCGCGGAGGCGGCGGCTGGGGAAGGGGCCTAGCCAGGAGCCAGGCCCGGCGTTCCGCTCCTCTGGGCTCCGCGGCCGAGGGAAAGAGGCGAGGATTAAGCGGGGAGAGGTCCCGGCCGCAGCTCGGCGGCACCCCGAAAACGGTCCGGGGCCTCGGCGGTGCCCGCGAGCCGTTCCCCCTGCGGCGGGGCGCCCAGCGGCCTTACCTGGGGCGAGGGAGGGAGGCGAGGTCTAAGGCGTCCGCTCGCGCCCGCCGCAGAACCCCTCTGCTGCACTCAGCCCAGGCTTCCAACGGAGGCGCGACCCTGGCTCAGCCGCCGCTTCCCCCTCAGGGTCTTGGCCACCGCCTCCGCCGCCTCCGGGGCTGTTTACACCGTTGGGCCCCGCACGCCGCCGCCGCCGCCGCTGCCGCCTTCTCTCCACCCTAGCGCCGTTGCCGATTCGGCCGCCGCCACCTCCTCCGCCGCAGCCTCGTCTCTCTGGAGCATCTTCCAGCCACCGAACCCTGAGAAACAGAGACTCCAGCCGCGCCGGCAGGAAACTCCCCCGCAACTGCTAGGGGGACGAAGCGGTCAGAACACCGGCGGTTTTTCCGCCATTGAGCAGCAGCCGCTCCGCTCCTTCTGCAACCCCCCTCCCCGCACCCTGTCCTTCCCCGCCCCTCGGAGAGCCCCACCCCCAGCTCCCACCCATTGGGACGCCGCGCGGTATCTCGCTGTACCCGGTTTGCTGGACGGCCCGTCAATCACCGCCCTCCCTCCCAGTCCCGCAGGCCCTGTGCCGCCGTCCTTAGTTTTCCCCGCCCACAATGCCCCGCCTCTGTGTTCCTAATTTCCCATTGGGCATCAGTGACCACCTTCAATTGGCAAGGTCAACTATCCATCAAACACCGCCCACTGAGTGAGACCCAACCCTTCATTACCCTTTACTTCATTCAGCCCCGCCTCTGCTATACCTCCGGACGTCAAGGACCAACCCACCCTAACAGCCATACGTAGAGACCGTCGTCAATCAAATAACGCCCGCCTGCGCTCCGCCTCTCAAAGCCCGAGTCCTAGCGATAGTCTTTTCTTATTGGTATAAAGGGTGGCCCGAACTCTCAATCATTGGCTTTCTCTACATGTCCGTCACGGAACCAATTTCCAAGTCCGTCACACCGGCTTTTTTTAAATGAACGCGCAAAAGGCGGGGAAGTATTCGAAAAGCGATTGGCTAGTCTTCGGAAACGGTCAAACCCAGAGTCTTTGCGGAGCCTTCTCGTTCTGTGAGGACCATGTCCCTTTATTTTTGACCTCCAAGCCTCGCGTAAAACAAACGCCATAAAGGAGCCAGCGGGCTGTCCAATTATAGGTGTGGAGGCCTAGTCCCACCCGGAATTGCAGGGGGTTGGCTGCTGATTGGCAAACAAAGTCCTACTAGGCCCTCATTGGAGGATATAAACGCCTCTCTTAGACGTCGAGACGGGAAGGGAAGGCGCAGGCGAGGACAAGAAGCGATGAAGGGAGAGGCGGTTGTTTTGCTTTAGCCAGCGGGTGGGGCGCACGCGGGAGAGGGAACCTCGGGAGGCAGGGCTCTGGAGGAGGTGTTGCGGGGAGGGGAAAGGCCCGGATGCTCCCTAACAATGAAATCATCGCCGACCAATCAGAGCAGCTGAACTGGGATACCTGCCTAACCTGTCCCCAGAAGCGAAGAAAATGAGTTAGAGAGCGGGAAATTGGGGTGTCAGGAGAGGACAAAAAGCGGCGTGAGAAAATGAGACCGGCGATCCCTTCAGGAGGATTCTGTGCTGTTAGGGGTTATTTTTATTCTTCTCGGCCCGCACTGCCTAGCATTCAGCCCTTGACATTTCCGTGTTTTGTTTCTTAGTCAACGTTGATTTTAGAAACTCTTGGCCTAGTCTTTGACATTCGTTCGCTCCACAGTTATTGAACGCCTGCTATTTGCCAGGCACTGTTCGGAGAGCTGAAGTACAACAATTAGGTATAAGATGATGGGTGCTATAACTGAAACGTGGTGACGGTGAAGTAAAGGATCTCCTGTAAGTTTACGGAGGAAGGCTTCACAAAGATACAGGATTAGTCTAGAATGAATGACTCAATAGGAGGGTGAGGGAAGTGGACTTAATTCTTCCCGCAACTGAATTAGACTAAAAGGTACTGCCAGGTTAATCTGCCCCTCCTCCACCCCCAACAAAAGAATAACTAGAGTGTAATGAAGGCATTCTAGTACCTTAAGACACTTTTTTTTTTTTTAATGAAAATTCCCTGAAAAAGAATTTAAACCTTATTCATACTTCGGTGTAAATTGGTTTGGGTAGACAATTTAAGCTAAGATCCAACAGAGTGCTGTTCACCTTAAGGGCTGTCAGTGTTTGGGGGAGAAGGGCAAATTTAAGAATAGGGCAGTTGTCCTAGCCATGGTGAGGATGGCAGAAATAAAGACTTGATTGCAATTCAGATTTCTTGATCTACTCAAGTTTGTGTAAGGATAGTGTTTCTTACAGCATGGTGGCTAGACCACCAGCATCAGAATCACCTGGGGTGCAGATTCCTGGGTCCACTCACATCTATAATATCAGGGACTCTGGGGACAAGACTTAGTTGAATTTTTTAACGATTCCCCAAGGTGGTTTTTATGAACACCAAAAATTAAGACCTTCTAGCATAGGTAATGAAGACACCATAAACTAAAATTCAGTTTCCCTACTTCTGCACCTTGGGAAGACAAATAATAAGAAAAAGAAGTAGGCCCATTTAGATTTTGCCTCTCCCTTGTCCCCTTTATTATCAGTATGGGATCATACAGTCCTCAGGAAATATTTCTTCAATGACTTATAAAATCTGTTTCTTTAAATCATACTCCTTTGCCTGACACACCTTATATAGGGGTAAGGGAATTAGGATCCCAGCTTCCAAAACAGGAATAACGCTAAAGGTCATAAAAATGGAGACATCTAGGGACCCTTGTCTTGAGAATCCAAGCAACCGCAAAGGGCATCAGAGAATTTTCTTGGGTCTGCTTGATGTCCTTCTCACTTTCCCTTGGTTGACCTCAAAATTAATACAAAGCACAATCATTTAGGTGGGCTCATCATGCATTCTTTCAATCACTAAAAATAAGGATGTTTTGAATACTGTTCTAGGTGCTGAGAATATAACAGGGATCAAAAAGATTTTAGGTTAACTTTGTTATATACTTTATCTAATTAAAACACTAAACCAATAGAGAAGGTCCAAGAAGATTCACAAAATTGATGTGTACCATTATAACATATAATGTGTCAGAAACATTGAGTACCATCATAGTGGGCTCTTCTACAAACTAGCTATGTGGCTTCAGCTAGTAACTATGCTATCTTCAGCTAGTCAACAAGCCTTGGTTTGCCCTTCTGTAAAATAGCAATCATAACATCTTCCAAAGTCAGATGAAGAGCTTTAGACACTCTCAGTAATAATACAAAGCACTCCCCAATACATAATTTAAAATGGAAATAATACTAAACGTAATGTAGAAAAGGTTCTAATTTTTCCAATGTTGACTATAGTATTCTAAAGTTATTTTTTAAATAAGACATCAAATATCAATTTTTTCCAAATTTGAGTGCCCCAGTTTTGCTGGGGCACTAAGCCCACACTTGGTAATCCAGTGCTACCTACTTCACGTGACTATTTTAAAGATTAAATGGGATATGGTATATAATAGCACCAAATACAGTGCCTGTCACAGTTGAATCAGAATATATGTCATAGAGAAGAAATCTCATTTATTCATTCAGCATATTTACGTGCCTGTTATATGCAGATGACTATATTCTCTATATTCTCTGACAAGGAGCTTCAGAATCAAACTTCAAGTAGTCTGATTTGAGCAGAATGATCCTCTCCCTTCTTAACCACTGGAAATGTTCCACTAATAAACCTGTTTTCTTAAAAAAATTTCACCAGCTCCACTCTACAAATATGTATTAAGCGTTCACTGTGAATCAGGTACTATGGTAGGTGATAGGCATTGCTGCCTGTGGAATTAACTGATATTGTGGTATAATAAGAAATATATATTTGGTCTTCATCCAAACGTAGTTTTGCAGCCATGTTTCTGTTTTATCTATGCACGCACAGATGAAAGTAAAATCAAGCGGAGGCAAAACCAAGAAATCTTTGCAGATACCAGTAGGTCCTCAACACACCTAGCTCTTTCATTCCCAAGCCATTAAAGACCTTAGGCTCTGAGACACCAGGGCTTCACAGCTTTCTAACTTCCATGAAGATTAAGTGGATCTGGTGCCATGGATGATACTTTAACTGAAATTTATCCTTAAGGTCATGTAACTCTCAAAGCTTGCATTAATCAGAGTTGGGCAAGAAACAGTTGGTGCAACCAAATTAGGAATTTTGAGGAGAGTGTAATAAAGGGACTATTTTCAAAGATGCAGGCAGGGTAGAGATAAATCATAAAGTCTAATCCCCTCAGGCTAGTAATAGGGAAGCATGGTATCACCTCTGTTCCTGAAGGGATGAGAGTAGGAAGGGCTTCCAGAAACCTGTACCTGGAGAGCGTTGTATGCAGAGGGTTCCATGACAAGAACTCTGACCTGTGGTGAAGGACAAAGTAAGCCCTCTTCAAGTAGGGGATAAATACCCCAGCCTCACTCTCCTCCCTCCCTTTGATCTCCCACAGGTGCTACCCATTGGCCAAACCCAACTGGAGCCTGTTGATGCTATCCATATAGGTCACAGAACAAGATGGAGAAACGGAGGGACACCTGGATGTCTAGAGGGACACCAAGAGATATCCAACACACATATATTTGAAGACAACAAGCACACACATATTTATTTCTAGTTATAGAATTCGTCTTTTTCCGTAGTTGAAGAAAATTCAAGTCATAAAACAAGAAAAATGTTAGAAGAAATCCCTAAATCAAAGATCTCAAAGTCTGAGGACCCCTGAGGGTCTACAAGGTCAAAACTATTTTCACAATGATATTAAGACATTATTTGCCTGTTTCACTCCTGTTCTTTCACAAGAATACAGTGGAGCTTTCCAGGGGCTATATAACAGTATGTTGCTTTTGCAACATACTGAATGCAAAAGCAAATACAGATTCCAACTGTCTTTTTTTGTTTTTTTAACTAGGATTTTTTTTTTTTTTTTGGCTGTGTTGGGTCTTTGTTGCTGCATGTGGGCTTTCTCTAGTTGCAGCGAGCGGGAGCTACTCTTCGTTGTGGTGCACGAGCTTCTCATTGCAGTGGCTTCTCTTGTTGTGGAGCATGGGCTCTAGGCAGGCGGACTTTAGTAGTTGTGGCTCACAGGCTCTAGAGTGCAGGCTCAGTAGTTGTGGCGCATGGGCTTAGTTGCTCCGCAGCATGTGGGATCTTCCCGGACCAGGGATCGAAACTGTGTCCCCTGCATTGGCAGGCCGATTCTTATCCACGGTGCCACCAGGGAAGCCCCTCCAACTGTCTTTTATTAAGCCAGAGTTTAAAGAGATTTGCAAAAATATAAGACAATGTCTCCTTCCTCACTAATATTTTTGTTATTATTATAGAAAATAGTGATATGTCACCAAAAAATGCTATTTATGTAACATATACTATAAATTGATAATTTTTTTAAATTTTAATTTCTAGTATAATAAATATTTATAGATATAACCCACACAGACAAAAGCTCTTTGGATACTCAATAATTTATAAGAGTGCAAAGGGATACTGACATCAGACTGTTTGAGAACTGCTCTAAATCATACTCCACCTAGGGCCAGATCCAAAAGTAAGCCAGTGGTAGTTTAATGAGCTGAGGAGTAGGAGGATGGGAAGAAAAGGATGACCCAGAAGCTAATATACCTGCCTCCCTTCTCTCCACTCTCTTTTCTTCCCCTTTACCTATTTTTAAGCCTTTTCAGATTTCCTCTCCCTATTGAATCCCTGTAGCACTTTGCTGCTGCAATCCTACCGCACTTACCCTATTCTACCTCATATTTTAATTATTTAGGTAATTTATAATTCCAACATGCTACCCCGTCTGAAGGACACGTGTATGAGCACATGTGTGCACACACACACACACCCCCAATGAGAAGTTCTTAACCTGAGGTCCAGAGTCCAAGGGATTGAATTCACAAGTTTATGAATTTGGAGGGGAAAAAAGCTACACATTTATTTTTATTAACCTCTAACTGAAATTTAGCCTTTCTTTCTTATGAATGTAGACAACATACCACAGTAGCAGTAACTGTACTGTGACTTTATCATCATAGATTGCTGATCTCTTTATATCATATTAGAGTTGTTACAGAGCTCTCAAAATATTTACAATCAACACTATTTTGAAATTATAGGAATTATCAGACTCACCATTACATCTTTTTATTCATAAAGAAATATATACACCACTGTATCACAAATTTGCTTCTTTAATAAGTTTGATGACTATTTCAATATAATTGGTTTCCTTTGAAATCTTATGAACTTTATTTTATGTATTTTAAAACATTATCCTGGGAAGGGATCCACAGGATTCACCAAAGGAACCCTTTGCAAAAAAAAAAAAGAAAAGAAAAGAAAAGAAAAGGTAAACTCTCAGGAGTAATAACCCTGCTGAGACAGTAATCTCCAGTTCAGCAAAGATGTTATTTCTTTTGTTGTACATCGTACACAGTGGCTGCTCAATAATCACTTACTGAATTGAATTCGGGGGATCTCGAGTGGTTCACTGGATGATTTCCCCTTCCTCAATGCCACTCTGCCAAGGCTGGGCAGGCCCTGCCCTGCTTCCTCTGAAGAGAGGAAGTTGATCAAGCTCTCGCCATCCTGCATGCAATCCCCACAGCCTTGGAGGCCAAAGCTGGCTGCCTCAGAGCTAGATGCGCCTCTGTGTTTTAAAGTGAGTGTCATGCATAAGAGATCATTGAGACTATGGTTACAACACAGGGGGTGTTATCAGAAACACTTTTTACTTGGAGCCCAGCGATATAAATTCTGCAAAACTACAAAATGTTTAAATGCTTGGCTGTATAAAACTACTATCAGGCATTTATGTTGAGCATTTATGCCCAAATTCATTTACATTATTCATTTGCTTTGTTATATTTTATTTTCTTTTTACAGTAAACTGTACATTTCTGCCAACTTTTCATCTTTTGCTTCTTGGTAGCACTTCCATTTGCTTATGCAATCTGGTAGTTTGCTCATGTTTCAGAAACCTAAAGGGAAACATTGGGCTACTTTTCCCTTATTTTTCTTCCACACCTGCAAGTACTCCTTTCCTGTTTACCTTGTCTGAAAGCTCTTTATCTCCTGCTATTAAAGCTGGATACGAGTGCTGATCTTGAGAATCTAAGCAGAGTGTCAGGATGAAGCAGTCATCAAGGTGATGAGCACAGGAGTAAAGTCACAGGTTGGGTATGTTAGCGACAAGTATGGAGGGATATAGTTGTAAGAAAACTCTCAAATGAAAAATTCATGATGAAAGGGACATGCCGGGCTTGAATGCTATTAGTTTAAAATGTTTCATAATAAGGCCCACATTTAATGTCCTTTAGATAAAGGCCTTATATTTCTGGAAAATAGCAGAGACCCCAGCAGTTAGATAACTAGTCCAGAGGCAGGTATCTTATCAGGACCTGGCCACAGAAAGATTGAAGATCAGGGTTGAGAAATTCAGGCTCTGAGGCCAAGTAGAAATGGCGACAGGAGAGGAAGCCAGAGAATCCGAGAACAGCCAGGGGAGATCAGCAGCAGAAATGAATGGAAACCGAACCAGTGAGAGGCCAAACTAGGGTTTCTTATGTTTTCCCTGCCTGGGACCAGAACTTGTCTCAAAGTCCCAGAGTGGGTTCAAACCTTAGACAAGGGTTACGGAAGGTACAAGGCCGCAGAGGGGTTGGGGAAGCAAGGACAGGAAGTCCCTTCCAAGTGAGAGTTTCCAGAGTCTCCATGGTTGGTTTTTGTTTTACTTTGTCTTTCAAAAATTTTATTAGGGAAATTTTCAGACACACACAAAAATAGACAGTGATATTATATAACGAACCCCATGTACCTACCGCATAGCGTAAACAGTTCTCAACATTTGGACTATATTGCTTCAACCATCCTTCCCCTCAACTTCTTTAAGTTTCAGTTTTTAGCCCTCTGATTTCTATACCATCTCCCTCAGAAATTTGTCCCATTCTTGTGACTCCCGCTACTGCCTCAGTGAATCTGAGCCCCAAATGTGGAGCACAAGCCCCTTCCTTTGAAGAACCTCACTTAGGTGATGTATAGGGGGAGGTTTAGTTACCCTCCAGCCCCAGAGATTACTCTTGGTTAGTCTAAACTATCTATGATAATTTCATTCCCCTTAGGGTGATTTGGTTTAGGAATGTGCATGTGATGCGAATCAGGCTAGCCAGTGACACTTGAGGGGCAAGAGGCAGGAAATGGGGGGTTCTAAAGAGTTGTCCTTACCCTTATAAGGGAACATGAAAAAGGTATGCTCTTCTTTTGTTGGAGCCAAACTGCCTGCAGTTGTATCTCAGTGATGCCACTCACTAGCTAGGTAACTCTGAACAAGTTACATAACTTCCACACCTCAATTTTCTTATCTGTAAAATAGGATGACAGAAACAATTCATGGCGTTGTTGTTGTAAGGGACAAAGGAATTAATATATGTAAAGTGTTTAGAACAGTATCTGGCCTATCAACAGTGTGAAGTAGGGACTTCCCTGGTGGCACAGTGGTTAAGAATCTGCCTGCCAATGCAGGAGACATGGGTTCGAGCCCTGGTCCAGGATGATCCCACATGCCGCCGAGCAATTAAGCCTGTGCACCACAACTACTGAGCCTGCGCTCTAGGGCCCGCGAGCCACAACTACTGAAGCCTGTGTGCCTAGAGCCCGTGCTCCACAACAAGAGAAGCCAACACAATAAGAAGCCCACACACAGCAACGAAAGAGGAGCCCCCACTCACCGCAATTAGAGAAAGTCGGCGTGCAGCAACAAAGACCCAATGCAGCCAAATAAATAAATACATAAATAAATAAAAGTATGAAGTAAATTTTAGCAATTATTATTATTTTATAAGGACGTGATGCTTCGAGCTGTGGCAGCCATTTGTGACTATGGAGGGGCAAGCTTGAGGAGAAAGACCAGCTCACTGCACATGAGATGAAATGTAGAAAGGACCTTAATCACTGATGTCAAGTTACTGAATTAAACAACCTTGGAATCATTCTATCCCTGAATTTCTCAGTAAGGGAGAGAATAATTTTCCTTATTATATGTGTCTCTTCGGTTGAATTTTCTATTATTCATAGCCCAAAACATCCTAATTGATACATATGCCCCAAATAAGATTTCTTTTCCCCAAAGCTTGCTCAAGTTTATTGCCTCTTTCAAGGCACTGCGATTTCCCCATTCAGTCTTCTATATAATTCCCCATATCTAGCCAGTTTTGTCAATTTTATTTATTTATTTTTGGTTGTGTTGGGTCTTTGGTGCTGTGCACAGGCTTTCTCTAGTTGTGGTGAGCAGGGGCTACTCTTTGTTGTGGTGTGGGGGCTTCTCATGGCAGTGGCTTCTCTTGTTGCAGAGGCCAGGCTCTAGGTGCACAGGCTTCAGTAGTTGTGGCATGTGGGCTCAGTAGTTGTGGCTTGTGGGCTCTAGAGCACAGGCTCAGTAGTTGTGGTGCACAGGCTCAGCTGCTCTGCGGCATGTGGGATCTTCCCAGGCCAGGGCTTGAACCCATGTCCCTTGCATTGACAGGCAGATTCTTAACCACTGCGCCACCAGGGAAGCCCTTGTCAATGTTTCTTTCCAACTTTTTCTTTCTCTCCATTAACAAAGTTACTCTTACTGGCAAGACAAAAAATAGTGCAGTTAATGCCTTCATGAGAAGTGAGGGGCTTATATAATGTAAAAATATTGGTCATGGCCATCTCTGTCTTATTCACAGAGTCTAGCACATAGTGGGTATTCAATATCTATTTGTTGAATGAATGAATGGAGGGATGGATGAGGCATTTTCCAAGTGAAGATTTTTCAGTGAATAATTTTTCAGAGAAAGAAATCTTCCTCTGCCAAATAAGTTTGTTTATTCGATTAACCATTAAATAAAGTTGCTCCAGGACTTCTCAGAGCCTTCTACACGCTTCTGTGCATTAAGAATCAAGAGGAGACACTACTGTTCAGTGCTTCCCTAACTTAATTGACTAGAGAGGCATTTGTTTTCCAGTCACCATTTTCTGGAGTTCCACAGAACATAACTGGAAAAATGTTTAAGGCAGTGTATTTTTAATGAACACGATAACATTAGCTAACAAATGAAATTATACTTGAATAGAAATCAACTGTAGTTGGATTTTCCTTAAAAATACAGGGGCAGCATTCTGAAATTGGTACCTGTCTCCCACTTTTATATGGGACTGAGCCTACATGATAATACAGTAGGTGAAATTCCATAAATATCCCAAGGTCTCTGTACGTTAACTCAGATATCCTATACTCAAATGCCTACAGAGGCCAAGAAGTAACTGAGTGAAGCACGTGAGTATAAAAAAACATACAGCACTAGCATGATATTAAATGGCAGTTGGTCCTCAGTATCCATGTCAGGGAATAACAGGTATCCAGCTAATGGACCAGCTAATTCACCACTCTGGCTAAGTAGTGAATAAAGGCCCAGTGGCAAAAGCATTCCTCTTTTTTATTTTTTTCCCAAGAGAAACCTCGCATCTGGACTTTTATGTAAATTTCCCAGTTTTCCAATATTAAGAATTAATTCAATTCCTTTTTAAAAATTGCCTGGGCCAAACACACCTCTGCCAGTGTTAGACCAATCAGCCTATCAACGGCATCTTTTACGGTCCATCCTCATAACTGAAAAAACACCCGTAAACTCAGATTACACAGAACAGTGAGTAATCACTCATGCTAAATTTCTGTGGCTTAATCTTTAACAGAGCAAAGAATTTTCTGGAGTTTAGGTATCCTAAAGTGCATGATGAAAGAAAAAAAAGAGACATTTTACCATTTTATCTATTATAAGCTTAATAGCTAATATTCATATACATTTTATATATTCATGTAACATATGTACAGATATAAAATTTCAATTTAACACTTTGAAACAGCAGTTTCTCAGAAAAATTAAGCCATCATTTATATCCTAAGTAGATCATGCTGTCACTTCTAACTACTACTACAGCAAATAATTCTTACATCACTTCATTGGGTTGATTTTTAACGGCTGACCATTAAAACAATCCTTTTAGAAAAGTTCTGTTGTCTGAATGCCATCAGTGTCTTGCTTCTCAGATTAGCAATTTTATACTCTAGAGAAGAAATGTAAACAGATGGATATTTTAATATTAATAGATCATAGTATTTGTCAAATTTACCCTGTATAATTTAGATTGCTGTTTTGTTCATAAAAAGAGAAAGCTCTGGCATTTATGAATAGCAGGTAATAGGAAAAGAACTGTTGGTCTCAAACAGTTTTTGCCAATGACAGCTTTAGGCAGTAGAATTGAGCATGGAATGGAAGAACAGCAACTTTGGAAAACCATAACCAACCTAAAAGAATACTGATGAAGCAATGATAACAAAAGTGTCCTTCCTGAAAATTGTGGGAATTTCCACCAACCATTTATGTGCATATGCTATAGCTTTGCATGCACCCTATCTTCCTAGAAGAACACTGCATTAGTCCTCACTAAATTCTAACAAATCACTAATTTTAGCTTATGAATATCAGAACCCCATAACCCTCGATAACTCAGCAGGTTTCAAGTAGGCCTTAGTTTTATGTGAAAAAGAACGTCATTAAAATTGGCTAAGATAATGTTTATAAGAACTAGGGACGGGCCTCCCTGGTGGCGCAGTGGTTGAGAGCCCGCCTGCCGATGCAGGTGACGCAGGTTTGTGCCCCGGTCCGGGAGGATCCCACATGCCGCGGAGCGGCTGGGTCCGTGAGCCATGGCCGCTGAGCCTGCGTGTCCGGAGCCTGTGCTCTGCAACGGGAGAGGCCACAGCAGTGAGAGGCCCGCGTACCACACACACAAAAAAGAACCAGGGACGATACTTCTGAGAATGACTTCATGGCCTGCCTAACTCCGTACAATGTGCAGAGAGATCATCTGTTCATCTCCCTTATATGTTGGAGCCCCTCGTGGAGGGGCCCAGATTAGCTTTTACATGAGGCCTATTTTACCAGCTGCCACTAGTTACTGCCTACCATATTAGCCCAGACCAACATCTCCTCACACCTAAAGAACCTAATAGCTACTGGCAATGAAAGTTACCAGCCCCTACATTAGTAGCTAACACCTCTAATGGTGTGCAAAATTAATCAAAGGAACCTAAGAGCTCACAGTTCAGGCACACAAAAATGCATTGGGCAGCCATTCAGGATCTAGTCTTAGACACATCTCTGCACCATCTCTGAGGCCTTGAACTTTCTTTGAATTGTACCAGACCCAAGGACACCACCTGCCATATTCAGAATAGCACCTGCCAACTGCAACCTTATGGGTCTCAGAGTTTCCCCTTGTAACTCTGCAACCATTTTAGACCCCAACTAATCTTTATTTAACAAGCACCTGTACTTCTTGCCAGCTCCAATTATAATTCTTGATAAACAATTCATGTAATTAATGTACCGTTGCTGTTTTCGCCTTTAAAAGCCTCCTCCGCTTTGTATAATAGTTCAAGTGCTTTTTGAATCTGTGTCTCCTGGGCTGCAGTCCTAACAAACCCCAAATACAAAGTGGGGGAGGCTTCTAAAGGCCCCAAATAAGCACCTTTTAATTTCAATTAGGTCTCCATTTCTGAAATTTTGGTTAACATAGCTATTTTCAATATTTCAAAAAACCTAAAGGAAATCATGCATTTACTTGTAATATTGTGGCATTGACCACATTTCTTACTTTTAGTCTGGAATTATGCCAACTCAATGAAGAAGTACCAGTATTCTCCAAGAGATCTGAAGTTTAGAATGACAGTTTTATACCTTTGATTTATAAAACATGTAAACTCCTCCTCACTTCCATGTCTTTGCTCATTTTGATTCACTCAACTGTAATCTTTTAATTCTTCCTTTTCAAATCCTCCCCATTTTTAAAGGATAGGCTCGAGATCCCACCAGTGCAGTCCTCAGAGATCTCCCATTACTCTTAAACTCTCCAACACTCGTTATTATCCTAATTTCTTAACATGCGCTAATCCTAATCCCAAACGCTGTATTCTTGTCTTCTCCATCACTTTTGAATCAGCATTGCATGAATGCAATGTTATCAACTGAGTAGATACTCAACAAATGAATAAAACTCACTTTTTGAATGAAACTGATTTGAATTTGTAGGACAGTTGACTGAAGTTCATCTATTTAATTTACATAATTTGTGGTGTCCTTAAAAAAAAAAACTGAGGTTAAGCAGAAGTTTACACACTTGATTTTTATCTCTCTAACCTTTTTATTATGAACTTATTCATACATGGAGACAAATTTAAGAAAATTACAATGAATATCTGTATACTCTCCACCCAGATCAAACAATTTTTATGATTTTACCATATTTATTTCATCAGTCACCAATGAACTATCTATACATATTTTATACTGTTGCTGAATCATTTAAAAATAAATTGCAGGTATCATAACACTTACCTCTTAAATATTGGGTTGGCCAAAAAGTTCATTCGGGTTTTTCCGTAAGATGTTACCCAATGTAAATTAATAATTAATTCACTTATGTCATTCAATATCCAGTTCTTATTCAATTTTTCCCCATTGTCCCAAGAATATCTCTTCTATTTGTTTTTTTCCTAAACGGGATCCAATAAAGTTGTATGCATTGCATTTGTTTGTTATATCTTGTAGAGGAGGAAATGGTTTTCCATGTTTTGGGGTAGTGTGCCCTGGATCCCATCAATCTCTTTACATGCTTTTATTTATTTATTTATGTATTTTGCAGTACGCGGGCCTCTCACTGTTGTGGCCTCTTCCGTTGCAGAGCACAGGCTCCGGATGTGCAGGCCCAGCGGCCATGGCTCACAGGTCCAGCTGCTCCGCGGCATGTGGGATCTTCCCAGACCAGGGCATGAACCCGTGTCCCCTGCATCGGCAGGCAGACTCTCAACCACTGCGCCACCAGGGAAGCCCTCCCTCTTTTTCTTGATGAGTCTGGCTAATGGTTTATCAATTATGTTTATCTTCTCAAAGAAACAGCTTTTAGTTTTATTGATCTTTGCTATTGTTTTCTTTGTTTCTATTTCATTTATCTCTGCGCTGGTCTTTATAATTTCTTTCCTTCTGCTAACTTTGGGTTTTGTTTGTTCTTCTTTCTCTAGTTCCTTTAGCTGTAAGGTTAGATTGTTATTTGAGATTTTTCTTGTTTCTTGAGGTAGGCTTGTATAGCTATGAACTTCCCTCTAGAACTGCTTTTGCTGCATACCATAGGTTTTGGGTTGTTGTGTTTTCATTGTCATTTGACTCTAGGTATTTTTTGATTTCCTCTTTGATTTGTTCAGTGATCTCTTGGCTATTTAGTAGCATATTGTTTAGCCTCCATGTGTTTGTATTTTTTACAGTTTTTTCCTATAATTGATACCTAGTCTCATAGTATTGTGATCAGAAAAGATACTTGATATGATTTTAATTTTCTTAAATTCACCGAGGCTTGATTTGTGACCCAAGATATGATCAATCCTGGAGAATGTTCCATGTTCACTTGAGAAGAAAGTGTATTCTGTTGTTTCTGGATGGAATGTCCTATAAATATCAATTAAGTCCATCTTGTTTAATGTGTCATTTAAAGTTTGTGTTTCCTTATTTATTTTCATTTTGGATGATCTGTCCATTGGTGAAAGTGGGGTGTTAAAGTCCCCTACTATGATTGTGTTATTGTCGATTTCCCCTTTTATGGCTGTTAGCATTTGCCTTACGTATTGAGGTGCTCCTATGTTGGGTGCATAAATATTTACAATTGTTATATCTTCTTCTTGGATTTATCTCTTGATCATTATGTAGTGTCCTTCTTTGTTTCTTGTAACAGTCTTTATTTTAAAGTCTACTTTGTCTGATATGAGGATTGCTACTCCAGCTTTCTCTTGATTTTCATTTGCATGGTGTATCTTTTTCCATCCCCTCACTTTCAGTCTGTATGTGTCCATAGGTGTGAAGTGGGTCTCTTGTAGACAGCATATGTACGGGTCTTGTTTTTGTATCCATTCAACCAGTCTATGTCTTTTGGTGGGAGCATTTAATCCATTTACATTTAAGGTAATTATCGATATATATGTTCCTATGACCATTTTCTTAATTGTTTTGGGTTTGTTATCGTAGGTCTTTTCCTTCTCTTGTGTTTCCTGCCTAGAAAAGTTCCTTTAGCATTTGTTGTAAAGCTGGTTTGGTGGTGCTTTAACTTTTGCTTACCTGTAAAGGTTTTAATTTCTCCACTGAATCTGAATGAGATCCTTGCTGGGTAGAGTAATCTTGGTTGTAGGTTTTTCTCCTTCATCACTTGAAATATGTCCTGCCACTCCCTTCTGGCTTGCAGAGTTTCTGCTGAAAAATCAGCTGTTAACCTTATGGGGATTCCCTTGTATGTTATTTGTTGCTTCTCCCTTGCTGCTTTTAATATTTTTTCTTTTTATTTAATTTTTGATAGTTGGAATAATATGTGTCTTGGCGTGTTTCTCTTTGGGTTTTTCCAGTATGGTACTTTCTGTGCTTCCTGGACTTGACTATTTCCTTTCCCATGTTAGGGAAGTTTTCGACTATAATCTCTTCAAATATTTTCCCAGACCCTTTTTCTCTTGTTCTTCTGGGACCCCTATAATTTGAATGTTGGTGTGTTTAATGTTGTCCCAGAGGTCTCTGAGACTGTCCTCAATTCTTTTCATTCTTTTTTCTTTATTCTGCTCCCTGGCAGTTATTTCCACCATTTTATCTTCCAGGTCACTTATCTGTTCTTCTGCCTCAGTTATTCTGCTGTTGATTCCTTCTAGAGTATTTTTAGTTTCAGTAATTGTGTTGTTCGTCACTGGTTGTTTACTCCTTAGTTCTTCTAGATCCTTGTTAAATGTTTCTTGTATTTTCTCCATACTGTGTTCAAGATTTTGGATCATCTTTACTATCATTACTCTGAATTCTTTTTCAGTTAGGTTGCCTATTGCATCTTCATTTATTTGGTCTTGTAGGTTTTTACCTTGCTCCTTCATCTGTAAGATATTTTTTTGTCGTTTCTTTTTTTTTGATGGGTGGTACTGTATTCCTGTCTTGCCGGTTGTTTGGCCTAAGACGTCTAGCCCTGGAGTTTGCAGGCAGTTGGATAGAGCTGAGTCTTGGTGCTGAGATGAGGACCTCCAGGATGCCTCAGTCCAATTAATATTCCCTGGGGTCTGAAGTTCTCTGTTAGTCCAGCGCTTTGGACTCAGAGCTCCCACCACAGGAGCTCAGGCCCAGCCTCCATCCTGGGAACCAAGATCTCACAAGCTTTGTGGCGCAGTAAAAAAGAAAGAAAGAAAGAAAAAAGGAACAGTAAAATATCAAAGAGTAAAAAAGGAAATAAAATTAGAAAGATAAAGAATATATTAGTAAGAGTAAAACTATAATGGAAACAACCAGTTGCTGGGGGTTCCTCCCGTCCCCTTAGGTGTTTGTGGTCCCCCACAGTGCCTGGTAGGTGCCCTAGTTGTGAGGAGATGCGAATTCTGCGTCCTCCTGGTATGCCATCTTGACTCCCTCCCTCTTTCTTTATTTCATCGACTTTTAAAAGAGATAGGGAGTTGTAGAAACAGTTTTAATAATGTTAAATAATTCTATAAGAGAGACATTTTTCAGTTTCATCTGATTACAGAAAAAGAAATTCCTGTTCTGAGATTCTGAGATTTTGAAATTTAACCTGATCATTGGTTGACACAGTTTCAAATAAAATAGCTACTGAAGGGAAAAGAGCAAACTGTGAATTTACACGATAATAATTGGGTTCCAGCAATCACTAGTCAGGACTCCTTGAGGAAGTTATTTAGCTGCTATGAGGTTCATTTTCTACTACATAAGAAGGAGATCGTATCTACGTTGTAAAGTAAGGATTACTATGAGATAATTATGCAAATGCCTAGCATAGCATAGAAGCTTAATAAATGCCGGTTCCTTTCCCCTAAGTCCCTATTTTTTGTCTAAGAATGGGGTATTTCAAGATTGGTAAACTTCTTATGTATGATTCTTTCTTTGAATATTTTGTTGCCAAGTGAATTGCAAAAGAACGTCCAGACTGGAGTTTTACACTACATTTTACCTTGCTTTGCTTCTGAGTTATATTTTGAAAGTAATATCTGTGAACCCTCATTTTGAGTTTCTTATGTAAAATGATTTCTAAAAACAATTTAAGACAAAAGCGTTACTATTCTAAATTAACATTTTTTTTTTTTTGCAGTACGCGGACCCCTCACTGCTGTGGCCTCTCCCGTTGCGGAGCACAGGCTCCGGACGCGCAGGCTCAGCGGCCAAGGCTCACGGGCCCAGCTGCTCCGCGGCATGTGGGATCTTCCCGGACCGGGTCACGAACCCGTGTCCCCTGCATCGGCAGGTGGACTGTCAACCACTGCGCCACCAGGGAAGCCCTAAATTAACATTTTAATCTAAATATGTTTTAAATTTTGCTTAGATAGTATTTATGCCTGAATTATAAATTTAAAATACGACATTTAAAAAATAACAAATATGGGACTTCCTTGGCTGCACAGTGGTTAAGAATCCGCCTGCTGGGCTTCCCTGGTGGCGCAGTGGTTGAGAGTCCGCCTGCCGATGCAGGGGACACGGGTTCGTGCCCCGGTCCGGGAAGATCCCACATGCCGCGGAGCGGCAGGGCCCGTGAACCATGGCCGCTGAGCCTGCGCGTCCGGAGCCTGTGCTCTGCAACGGGAGAGGCCACCACAGTGAGAGGCCCACGTGCTGCAAAAAATAGATATATATGTACATTCTTTTATGACATTATTATGAAACTACTATTAGAATTCCAGAATTGACCTGTATAATTAATGAACAATGACCTTTATTTGGTGTTAACCTTGCCAGCGGCCATGGCTCACAGGCCCAGCCTCTCCGCGGCATGTGGGATCCTCCCGGACTGGGGCACGAACCCGTGTCCCCTGCATCGGCAGGCGGACCCTCAACCACTGTGCCACCAGGGAAGCCCTGTACATATATTTTTGTTTCATTCTCCAGGCTATATTTTTTGTGTGTCTTAGAAGATTATATATAATGACTGTAACAATTTTCTTTTATTATAACTTCCTGGTGTTACTTCTATGTACTTACTGTAGGGTGATTATTTTATAAAGCAAAACACTTTGTGAATTTTAATTGCTACATGAATATTCACGTTTGTTCATATTTAGATGACTGTATTTGGTTTATTTGCGATTAATCATCGTCATACAG
This sequence comes from Phocoena phocoena, assembly GCF_963924675.1. Lineage (NCBI taxonomy): Eukaryota > Metazoa > Chordata > Mammalia > Artiodactyla > Phocoenidae > Phocoena > Phocoena phocoena. The sequence goes on from NC_089232.1 coordinate 54,204,092, forward strand.
GACAACATACAATAAAGAAAGTGAGATTTTTAGACACAATTGTTAATGTTTTTTACAAAATACTTCATTGAGTAGGACAAAGAGCTGATTGGCCTCAGGAAATTTAATCTCCTTATATTAAGCTGAAGTGAGTGAAAGCAGACTGAGCATTGAAAATGCTATGAGATTACAGAGAAGAACAACATCAATTAAAGCAATGTGCTTTCATAATTTCCCAACATTACAAGAGAACTCTCCACCAACCAGAAGCTAGTAATCAGAAATAAGAGAACTATTCTTAAGCAAATTTCCTACCAATTAGCCATGGGAACCCTCTTCTCCAGTCCTGCTGGTTTGCTCACTGTGGAACCCTTCCCCCTCCTCTCTCAGCTCTGCCCATTCAAGCCACAAGGATCTTGATCTGTCTCTTGTATGATAGTAATGTTTCTGTGTCCTGAAATTTAACACTTAATTATATACTGTTTTTTTCTAGTCTCTAATTGTTTTAGGTGTGTTTTGTATTCTCTTCTCAACTAGATTGTAGACCCTGAGGCTATGACCACGTGTCTTATTTCTTTGTTAATGCTTTTTATGCTAAACATGGTAGGCATGAAATAATGTCTTGCTGGAAAATCTAAAAAGAGCCATTGATTTTGTACAACTGTGGCCAGAGCTCAAAGCAAAAAAACTTCATGTCTGTGTGGGGTAGAAAGGACACTCGCTGGGCCCTGATGTTTTCAAATTCATTCAGATTGCCCTGGTTACAGTAAACATAAATCTACTCAAGTTTGAGCTAGTTTGTTATCTGCAATAAACAGACAAGATGATTTCATGGAACCCAACTGCACACTGGTGATTAAGACTGCACGAGACTGAACCTGGGAATTGGAAGGTCAGAAACCAGTCAGTGTCTTTTTCTAAAAACCAGCATGGTCTTTCTTCCATTTCTCCAGTCAGCTGCTTCTATCTCACTGTGTATCTGTAGGTCAGTTTCCCTTGCCTGAATGTGCCTTAGCATGGCTACTCCAATATCAACCTTCCATGGTTTTACAAGTTCAGGACCCATGAGTAACTGACCCAGCTTTTACATCCCATTTCCAAATTTCAGACAGAAAAACTATGATTGGCCTGTAATGTGTCAGATATTAAACCCTGGCCCAGTCAGCTGTCACCTGGATAGCAAGAGTCAAGTGGTTTGATATCCATTCTCAGCAGGGTTGTGGGAACAACTCTCAAAGAAGAGGAAAAGTAGAAAGCAGGCAACTTGGTTGATGCAACTACTACAGTTAAAATCTATAGGAAATTGCAACAAAAGCTTTTATGGATGTCTTCCCAGCTCATAACTCCCTTTTTCTGAAAACTTACGTCTTGCCCACTGGAGTAGTCCCCCAGTGGACTATTTGCACTAAACACATTTGTACTAAATGACACTGTACTTCTGGCCAGTTGACCAAACCAGAGTGATCATTCTTCCCAAGCCAGGCTAAACTGATTTTCTCCCAGGAAATTTTCTTTGAGGCCAAGAAATTGCCCATCAGGCTAGGCTGGTCTTTTGAGAGGAAAGGCTGTCAGCTCAGAACTGTTTTAGGACCATCCTTCCCCATTCTGTGCACAGGGAAGGAAAGAGAACCAGTCTGTTGTGAGGGAAGAATGAAGCAGACAACCTTAAAGAGGCGCGGCTGAGACAGGAGAGCAAGTTCTGCCACGTTCTTCAAGGCTGAATAGTTTCTGATTCCAGAAGCCCAACTGCTTTACTACCCTTGAGTTCTTTGAGACATCTCCACATTCTTTTTTGCTTAAGTTAGCTTGAGTTGGTTTCTGTTATTTGCAACCAAATAGTTGAGATATCGAGATTAAGAGTCTTTCCTACACTTGTCCACCGAGACAAGTCAGTTGTGTTAAGATGCCAATATTTTGTTACCGTGAAAAGCTTCTAAATTTATCTTGTAGACTCACATATCTATGTGGCCATATAGTACATCTGTTTGTGACTCATGAGGATTAAATAGTACGGGAGGGCTCCGTTAACTGATTCTCAGTTGGGTGTTATATGATTTTTTGAAAGAGAACAATTTGTGAAGAAAAATTGGCCTTGAAATTTTTATCATTTATATGTATCTGCTATTGTACCTGATGCTTGTTACAGTTTTCAAAGCACATTTATATATATCCTGTCGTTTGACACTTACAACAATCCTCTGGGGAAGGATTAATTACATCATTCCTATTTCATAAATGAAGAAACTGAGCCTCACAGAGATCAGTTCGTTGTCATTAATCTAGGAAGGAAACAACACAGACTCAAAATCAGTGTTTATTAATATTTCTGACCCACATTTGATCTCTGTCTTCTTATAGAATGTTCTTCCCCCCTTAAAAAACTTGCTTTTCTATTGAAGTATAAAATGGGTACAGAAAAGTGCACAAATCATACGGGTACAGTTCAATGAGTAATCACAAAGCAAACACACCATGTGATACCAATAGGGCATGAAATTGGATATGACATTTCTGTCCTCTCCCAATCACTATTCCCTCCTTCTTCCCAAAAGGAAATCACTCTTCTGACTTTCAATACCATACATTTGCCTGTTTTCAAACTTTATATAAATGAAATTGTGCAGTATGAATACTTTTGTGTTCAACTTCCTTTACATAAATGAGATTCATCTATTTTATTGTAACAGTAGTTCATTCATTTCTATTCCTGTATGGTATTCCATTGTAAGAATATACCACAATTTATGTATCCATTCTATTATCTATAGATACTTGAATTGTTTTCAGTTTGGGGCTGTCATGAATGACGCTGATAGAAGCATTCATGAGAATATCTTTTAGAGCACAACATGCATGGTCTATTGAGTAAATACCCAAGGAATAAAATTGCTGGGTCAAAAGTTCAGATTTAATAGCTACTGCTAGGCATTTTTGCAGTGTGGGTGTATTAATTTACACCCTCACCCCACTGGTGTAGGAAAAATTTAGCTGCTCCTTATTCTCATCAATACTTGGTATCTTCCGTTTTTTATTTTAACTCTTCTGGTGAGTGCATAATGGGGTGTGTGTGTGTGTGTGTATCTCATTGTTTTAAATTTGCTTTTCCTTGATAACTCTTGAGCTTGAGCACATTTTTATGTTCACTGGTCATTTGGATATCCTCTTTTTTGAAGGGCCTGTTCAAGTTTTTGTCCATTTTTCTATTTCTTTGTAAGAATTCTTTATGTAGTCTGAATAATATGCATTAACTTTTGTAATATGCATTGCAAATATCTTCTGCCCTTGTGTGGTTTGCATTTTCAGTCTTGAATTTTATTTTTTATAAATTTATTTTATTTTATTTTATTATTTATTTGTGGCTGCGGTGGGTCTTCGTTGCTGCGTGCAGGCTTTCCCTTGCTGTGGCGAGCGGGGGCTACTCTTCGTTGTGGTGCACGGCCTTAGCTGCTCCGCAGCATGTGGAATCTTCCCGGACCAGCGCTCGAACCGTGTCCCCTGCATTGGCAGGCGGATTCTCAACCACTGTGCCACCAGGGAAGCCCTCAGTCTTGAATTTTTGACATCAAAGAAATTATAGCATCTTATTTGCATTTTTTTGCTTCATTTAAAAATGTAATTATTTTAATTATTTGAGATAAAATCCAATGAAACAAGATATTCAAATGGCACTTCTCTCTTCATTTTTGGCCAGGCTCCCAAAGCTGAAATCAACACAATGGGTAACCAGTACTCCCAAGTCACTCTGGACCTGCTAAGTGTGTAAATACTCTGTCTTTCATGAACTCACCATTGACCTTGACAGTATAAGGAGATTGAGGTAGAGAAGATGGGAAGGTGAGGCTTTCTTTGGAAAGGGCTTTCTCTTCCCCCCACCTTCACATGGGGTCAGGGAGAAGTGTGCTCCCCCCTCACTTCAAACCAAATGAGAAGTACCTCAAGGAGACCTCCCAGAACTTGTCTCCAGGAGTCTCAGGAAGAAGGACTTGGGTCTGATCCTTGCCAATGTGAAGGCTGCAGACACAGCTGAAGACTTGTTTGCAGGGCCATACTGGGTGTAAAATGGCCTTTCATATACAGGAGGCAAAGGGTAGTATGTTTCAGGGAATAAAGTGGAATCCACAAAAAGCACTGGCCTGTGATCATCTGAAAAGGAATCTTGCCTTCTTGCTCCCCAATTGGGAAAGAAACCACCAGAAGTCCAGATTTGAGGGAGTTATCAAAAGCTGACAGCCAGAGAAGTGCTGTCTGCAACAAGGAGCTATAGTCAGAATATGTGGAAGCAGATGGCGTACTTCTGGGAAAAAATTTGGAGAGAAAGTGTCATCTTTGGAGAAAAAGTGTCATCTTTGGATAGTCTTCATACCCAGAGGGCACTGACACCAGATGACACAGTACCAGGCATACAAAACTGTTTCCCTTTCCCCCTAATCACTTTTTCCCCTGGCGCAGGGTGGCAGAGGTCAGAAACAGCCCACAGAAGTGGGGGAGGTATTTTGGGAGGAAAGAAGCAGCTGACAAGGCCATCTCCCCGACCTCAGGCTCTGAGGCCTGAAGCAGGCCTGCGCTAGAGAAGCAAAGAAGATTCAGCTTTGAACAAATCTGGAATTTTGAAATTGCCCTCAACGGAACTGAAGTTACAAGATTAAAAGCTTGAACTGGACTCTTCTACAAATTCTCTTCTCAGCCGTTTCTACTCTGAAGCTTAATTCATCTACTGAGTTTTCAACTTAAATTATTTTTTTTAACTTTTTTTTTTTTTTTTTTTCCAGTACGCGGGCCTCTCACTGTTGCGGCCTCTCCCGTTGCGGAGCACAGGCTCCGGACGCGCAGGCTCAGTGTCCATGGCTCAGGGGCCCAGCCGCTCTGCAGCATATGGGATCCTCCCGGACCGGGGCACGAACCCGTGTCCCCTGCATCGGCAGGCGGACTCTCAACCACTGCACCACCAGGGAAGCCCTATTTTTTAAAATTTTTATTCAATTTATTTAAACTAAAAAAAAAGTTCACCCATTTCTTCCACTCCCTACCCTTCACCACTTGCAACCACCAATCTGTTCTCAGTAGTTATGAGCCTGCTTTGTTTTTTGATTCCACATATAAGAGAGATTATGCAGTATTTGTCTTTCTCTGTCTGACATATTTCACTTAGCATAATGCCCTCGAGATCCATCCATGTTATCAAAAATGGCATTCTTTTTATGGCTGAGTAATATTCCATTGCATATGTGTACCCAATTTCTTGACCCATTCATCCATCAATGGACACTCAGGTTGCTTCCATATCTTGGCTATTGTATATAATGCTGCAATGAAAATGGATGTGTATATATCTTTTTGAATTAGTGTTTTTGTTTTTCTCAGATAAATATATAGAAATGGAATTGTTGGATAATATGGTAGTTCTATTTTTAATTTTTTGAGGAACTTCCATACTGTTTTCCACAGTGGTTGCACCAATTTACATTCCTATCAATGGTGCATGAGGTTTCCCTTTGCTCCACATCTGTGCCAACATTTGTTATTTCTTGTCTTTTTGATAATAGCCATTCTAACAGGTGTGATATCTCATTGTGGTTTTTATCTGCATTTCCCTGATGATTAATGTTGTTGAGCATTTTTTCATGTACCTGTTGGCCATCTGTAGGTCTTCTTTGGAAAAATGTCTATTCAGATGTTCTGCCCATTTTTAAAGTAGATTGTTTGGCTTTTTGCTATTGATTTGTATGAGTTCTTTGTGTATTTTTGATATTAGCCCCTTATCATATATATGATTTACAAATATTTTCTCCCATTTAGTAGGTTGCCTTTTCGTTTTTCTGTTGGTTTATTTGCTGTGCAAAAGCTTTTTGGTTTAATGTAGTCCCAACTTGTTTATTTTTGCTTTTATTGCTTTTGCTTTGGGTGTTAGATTTTAAAAATCATTGCCAAGACCTACGTCAAGGAGTTTGCTACCTATGTTTTCTCCTAGAGTTTTATGGCTTCAGGCTCTTACTTTCAAATTTTTATTCTATTTTGATTTAGTTTTGGGGTATAGTGTAAGATAGTGGTCCAGTTTCATTCTTTTGCATTTGGCTGTCCAATTTTCCCCGTACCATTTGTTGAAGACACTATCCTTTCACCATTGTATATTCTTGGCTCATTTATTGTAAATTAATTGGCCACAAATGTGTGGGTTTAATTCTGGGGTCTCCATTCTGTTCCACTGATCTGTGTGTCTGTTTTTATGCCGATGCCATACTGTTTTAATTACTATAGTTTTGTAATATAGTTTGAAATCAGGGTCCATGATGCCTCCAGCTTTGTCCTTCTTTCTCAAGATTGCTTTGGCTATTCAGGGTCTTTTGCGGTTCTGTACAAATTTTAGGATTGTTCTATCTCTGTGAAAAATGCCACTGGAATTCTGTTAGAGATTGTCTTGAATCTGCATATTGTTTTGAGTACTATGGACATTTTAACAATATTAATTCTTCTAATCCATGAGCATGGAATATCTTTCTGTTTGTGTCTTCTTCAATTTCTTTCATTAATGTCTTGCAGTTTTAAAATACACATTTTTCACCTCCTTGGGTAAACTTATTCCAAGGTATTGTATTATTTTGATGCAATTGTAAATGAGATTGTTTTCTTAATTGCTTCTGATAGTTTGTTATTAGTGTAAAGAAACACAACAGATTTTTGTGTATCAATTTTGTATCCTGGGACTTCCCTGGTGGCGCAGTGGTTAAGAACCCGCCTGCCAACACAGGGGACATGGGTTCAATCCCTGGTCCGCGAATATCCCACATGCCGTGGAGCAAATAAACCCATGTGCCACAACTACTGAGCCCATGTGCCACAACTGCTGAAGCCCGCATACTCTAGGGCCCACGTGCCGCAGCTACTGAGCCCGCATGCTGCAACTACTGAAGTCTGCACAACTAGAGCCTGTGCTCTGCAACAAGGGAAGCCACCACAATGAGAAGCCCGCACACCACAACGAAGAGTAGCCTCCACTTGCTGCAACTAGAGAAAGCCCACGTGCCGCAAGGAAGACCCAACGCAGCCAAAAAAAAAAAATTTGTATCCTGCAACTTTACCTATGTTATTAGTTATAACAGTTTTTCGATGGAGTCTAGGTCTATATAGTCTTTCTATATATAACATCATGTCATCTGCAAATAGTGAAAGTTTTACTTCTTCCTTTCCAATTTGGATGCTTTTTATTTCTTTTTCTCACCTAATTGCTCTGGCTAGGGCTTACTATGTTGAATAAAATCATAGAGAATGGATATCCTTGTCTTGTTCCTGATCTTAGAGGAAATGCTTTCAGCCTTTCACCATTGAGTATAATGTCAACTGTCAACTCTCTGATCTTGGACTTTTGTTTGCTGGAAGGTTTTTGATTATTGATTCAAGCTCCTTGCTAGTAATTGATCTGTTCAGATTTTATATTTCATAATGATTCCTTCTTGGTAGATTGTATACTTCTAGAAATTTATACATTTCTTCTAGTTGTTATATATGGCCATTATTTTGTTGCAGTAAATTCCCTCTATATGCACTTTGTTGAGAGTTTTTAATCATAAATGGATGTTGAATTTTGTCAACTGCTTCTTCTGCATCTATTGAGATGATGACATGATTTTTATTTTTCATTGTGCTAATGTGGTATATCACATGGACTGATGTGTGGATGCTGAACCATCCTAGCAATCCCTGGAATAAATCCCACTGGATCATGGTGTATTACCCTTTTAATGTATTGTTTAATTTGGTTTGCTAATATTTTGTTGAGGATTTTTGCATCTATGTTCACCAGAGATATTGGCCTGTAATTTGCTTTTTTAATAGTATCCTTGTCTGGTTTTGGTATCAGGGGAATGCTGGCCTCATAAAATGTGTTTGGAGGATTTTCCCCCTCTTCTATTTTTTGGAGGAGTTCGAGAAGAATTGGTATTAATCCTTCTTTGAATCTTTGGTAGAATTCACCAGTGAAGCTCTCTGGTCATGGACTTTTGTTTGCTGGAAGGCTTTTGATTACTGATTCAAGCTCCTTGCTAGTAATTGAGCTGTTCAGATTTTATATTTCATAATGATTCCTTCTTGGTAGACTGTATGTTTCTAGAAATTTACACATTTCTTCTAGGTTGTCCAATTTGTTGGCATGTAATTTTTAATAGTATTTTATTATGATCCTTTATATTTCTGTGTTATCTGTTGTAATATCTCCTCTTTCATTTCTGATTTTATTTATTTGAATCCTCTCTCTTCTTTTTTTCTTGGTGAGTCAACCTGAAGGTTTAGCAATTTTGTTTATCATTTCAAAGAACCAGCTCGTAGTTTCATTGATCTCTTTGTCTTTTTAGTTTCTGCTTCATTTATTTCTGCTCTAATCTTTATGTCTTTCCTTCTACTAACTTTTGGCTTCATTTGTTCTTGTTTTTCTAGTTCCTTGAGGTGTGAAGTTATGTTGTTTACTTGAGGCTTTTCTTATTTCTTGAGGTATGCATTTATCATTAAGAACTTCTCTCTTAAAAGTGCTTTTGCTGCATTCCATACATTTTGGTATGTTACATTTCCATTTTCAGTTGTCTCAAGGTATTTTTAAAATGTTTCTCTTCTTTGACCAATTAGCAATTCAGTAGCATGTTGTTTAACCTCCACACATTTGTGAATTTTCCAGTTTTCTTTGTGTAATTAATTTCTAGTTTCATACCATTGTTAGAAAAGATTCTTGATATCATTTCAATTCTCTTATAAAGCCTTGTTTTGTGACCTAATAAATGGTCTATCTTGGAAAATATTCCATATTCCACTTGAGAATAATGTGTATTCTGTTGCTTTTGGATGGAATGTTTTGTAAATATTTGTTGTCACTCTGTTCTACCATGTTTCTTAAGGCCGATGCTTCCTTATTGACTTTCTGTCTAGGTGATCTGTCCATTGATGTAAGTGGTATATTAAAGTCCCCTACTATTATTGTATTGCTGTCTATTTCTCCATTTAGGCCTGTTAATATTTACTTTAATATTTAGGTACGCCTATGTTGGGTGCATAAACATTTACAAATGTTATATCCTCTTGTTGGATTAACCCCTTTATTATTGTGTCATTATGTAATACCCTTTTCTTGGTCTCTTATTACAGTTTTTGTTTTAAAGTCTACTTTGCCTGATACATGGGTATCTACTCCAGCTTTCTTCTGGTTTTCATTTGCATGGAATATCTTTTTTCATGCCTTCACTTTCAGTCTGTATGTGTCCTTACATCTAAAGTGTGTCTCTTGCAGGCAGAATACAGATGGATCTTGTTTTTTTTTTAATCCATTCAGCCACTCTGTCTTTTGATTGGAGAATTTAGTCCGCTTAAATTTAAAGTAACTATTGATAGCTATGTGCTTATTGCCATACTGTTATTATTTTCTAGCTCTCTTTGTAGTTCCTCTCTGTTCCTTTCTTCTTCTTTTGTTCTCTTCCTTTGTAGTTTGATGACTTTCTTTGGCGGTATGCTTATATTCCTTTCTTTTTATCTTTGTGTACTTCCTATAGGTTTTTGCTTTGTGGTTACCATCAGGGTTACATATAACAGCTTATGTCTATAACAGTCTATTTTAAGTTGATAACAACTTAAGGTTGATCCCATTCTATAGCTCAACACTTTTATTCTTTCCCCACCCATGTTTTATGTTTTTGATGTCACGTTTTACATCTTTTTATCTTGTATATCCCTTAACTGTTGTTATGGTTGTTTCTACTACTTTTGTCTTTTAACCTTTATATTAGCTTTTTAAGTAATTAACACACTATCTTGATTATATATTTACTTTTCCAATGAGATTTACTCTTTCATGTGTGTTCTTATTTCTAATTAGCACCCTTTCTTTTCATCTTAAAGAAGACCCTTTAACATTTCTTGTTAGACCAGTTTAGTGGTGATAAACTCCTTTAGCTCTTGCTTATCTGGAGAACTCTATCTCTCCTTCAGTTCTGATGATAACTTTGCTGGGTAGTGTATTCTGATGCTTAATTTGTCCACTGAGTTTTCAACTTTAATTATTAAAATTTTCATCTCCAGAAATTCTGTTTGGCTCTTTATCATATCTGCTTAACCTTTTTTATAGTCTTTTCTTCCTTGCTTGTGTTTTCAAGCCACTCTTATTTCTTTAAACACATTAAACACAGTACTTTTATGTTGGGCCTGACAATTGCAATTTCTGAAGTCTTTGCAGATCTGATTCTTCTGTTTTGTTTCTGCTAGTTCTAGCTTTGAGTGCCTTATTTCCTTGCATTGTTAGATTTTTTTTTTTTTTTTTTTTTTTTACTGAGAGCTGAATCATTGGCCCTGGCATTTCATCTGTGGAATTTCTTTGAGGTCCAGGTTGAAATTGCAGTCCTCCTGCCTGTTGCCTGGGGGAACTACCAACCTGAGACCACTTCAAATTCAATGATCATTTGAGGTTTTCAAACCTCACAGGGGGCAGGCTTTTGGAATGAAAATCCACTTGGAGATCAGCTTGTGTTATAAATGCTCAGGGGAAATTTTTCTGTCTCATTTTTCTATCTCATTGTCTTCAACTAGGATCAAGTTCAAGATGCAAGTTTCTTGCTGTCTACTCCTGAGTGATAAGTTCATTTTTCCTTGAGATTTTTGGGGTCCTGGTTTTATGCAGATCTCCTAGTAGACGCTCTACCTGAATAAGCCCTAACCTTTATCTCCTGTCCCCCAAACTCTGTGCAGCCATCAGAGTGGAATCTCAAGGTCACCAGAGTTCTTCAGAAACTTTAGGGCTAATCCAACTTTGGTGCTCACTTTACCTCCTTGAATTCCTGCTTTAACTTCATTTTAGGCCTTAATAGTTCTCCTTGCACCATGCCAGACAGCAGCACATTTTAAATATTTTTTTCAATAACTTATTCCAGGTAAAACCACAAGTGAGGGTTTACCAAACCTCTTACAGACTTTTGGCTGCTCACCAAAACTGTGTCACTTTTCTCCTGGACATACATACTTCTGGAAATCTGGACAAGACCCCCTCATGTTTGAAAGAGACGAAAGGACTTGTTATCTGGGGAGTAACTGGATATAAGTCTGAGTTTTCACCCGGGCAGGGACGTTTAACTAAAACTGGTGGTGATGAATAGGGTCACTTTCATACTTGTACACTGCTGAGCTCAGCTTCTATCTAAAACTTATCATACACTCTTTACAATTAGGTGACTAGCTAGAGGTGCCTTTAACATTTCTAAAGAAACATTAAGAAAGTAGTGGGAGTGCTTCTCAGCTATTGAAGTAATCCTGCAGAGGAGTAAGTTTGAGACCTCAGTGAAACGTAGCACTCACTGACATATATTTAATACAAGTAAAAGTTTGCAGCAGTGAGGCCAAACCAGCCAAAAACAACAGAGGCCATCAGGCTTGGAGTGTTTGGTGACTGCAACTTCTCTAGCATTCACAGTCCCTCTCAGCTTCACAGGTAACCACGAGGTGGAGGTTTGCCAAAACTCCTACAGCCTCTGTGGGAGAGAATGACTGGCTCTTTTCAAAGCTGTTATCACTTTGCTCCTAGACCATGTTTCCTAGCCTCCTTTACAGATGGGTGTGGTCTGAGTCTTGGCTGACAGAATGTCAATGTGGGCAGAAGTGATACGCAGCACTTTCAGCCTGGCCCATGAAACCCTCCCGCATAGTTGCCAGTGAGCAATAGCTTTTGGCCGGGTGTATTTGCCCCTGCTTTTCCCCAGTGGAAGTAGCCTGTGTCGGCGCTTTCCATATGCTGAAACTCTTTGCTCGACCACTTGTGAACACTGCATAACACAGAATTCCAGTGATCCGTCCACCCTACTGGTACCTTATTTTAACTCTGGTTATTTATCTCATTCTCTTTCCTCTTGTTCTATGTTTAAAATTGATTGTATAAACCATGTACTTCTAAAACCAAAATCAAAAACCTACGTGACCTTTCTCTTCTGCCACTGGAAGCAAAGGACCCCAAGGCTCCAGAAGATGGCAGATCATGAGACGGAAGATATCAGAGAGTCTGAGTTCTTATGTGGAAGATCATTCACCAAACACCAATTGGACATTGACTGAGAGGGGAATTAAGTTTCTATTGAATTGTCATTGAGATTTTAGTTTTTCTATGACTACGACTATTATATTAACAAATACAACCCACGTCACCCTGAAATCCCAGCAAAATTACCTAATATGGTTGTAAAATCTGCCTTTAGCAAGCCAGGTCATCTGTATCTAGCAACTGGGATTTGCTTATAATGTCTGTCACTAGTTTCATCATGCTACATTGTCCACAGAGTTATGGCAATGACTAAGCATCACAAACAGCACAGTCTCATTGCAGCTAGGTGACAACGATCAGTCCATGGGCTTGTGTATCATTTATCTGAGGCATAGGAGGGCTCACCAGTTGCACATCCTGATAGAAAATGTTTTTCTACATGTATCCTGAAAAATCTGGAGGTCCTGTATGCATGGGCCTTTGTGTGGTATCATAGTCATATTTGAAACCCTGAAGATAATGTTGATCTTTACCCCAGTGAGGTAGGAATTTTATACAATGTTTTCTCACATTGTAGGAATCAGTATTTGGTGGAAAACAACAGAAGCCAATTCTAGCTAACTCAAGCAAAAAATAAAACAAAACAAATTATATAGGATACTTCACATACTAAAAAAAAAAAACAGGGATACTTTACATACTAAAAAAAAAAAAGTTTTCTGGTGAACCATACTTAATAAACTGGCAAAAACTACTAAGAAGGTTAGGCCAGATGAGAACTCCAAGACCACAATACAGGCTAGTTACATGTCTTAAAATATCACCCTATGGATTACTTATTAACTAAAATAGGGAAAAGCCACTTTTACAAAGGAGGGGTCTGAAAGACTTAATTTAGTGACCTAACTTAATATTGCTAATAATGGGACAAACTGATATGACGTGTCTCCTGAAGTGATACAATGAGAGGATACATTATATCCTCTGTGTAGTATACTGTGTAGTATACTTATAAAAATATTTAACCCAAAACTAATCAGGGGGAAACAATCAGACAATTCCAGATTGTGGGATTACTTGCTTGTAATCTTCAAAATGATTAGTGTCACAAAAGACCAAAGAATGTAGAAGACTTTTCTAAATTAAAGCAGACTAGAAAAACATGAACCTTGACTAAATCCTACCTTGAAAAAAAAAACAAAACTGTTTTACAGGGCCTTTGGGGAACAATTTTAAAATCTGTGTATATATTAGATAGTACACTGTATCAAGGTTAAATTTCTAGAGTGAGATAATAATATTGTGGTTTTATAGCTGAATGTCCATGTTCTTATGTATACTAAGTATTCAGGGATACAGTTTCATGATATCTATAACTTACTTTCAAGTCATTTAACAAAAAATAAATATAAGTAGGTAGATAGATAGACAAAGACAGAACAACCGAATGTCACAAAAGTTAATGATAGGTGAATCTAGGTGAAGGGTATATGGCTGCTCATTGCACTATTTTTTCAACTTTTTGTAGGTTTGCTATTTTTCAAAATAAAAACTTTGGAAAGTTTTTAAAAATCTGTAATGCCCCTGAATTGTGCCTAGGAATTTACAGTAAAGATTTGGGTAATATTATACTGGGATGGGTCTGTGGGCAACTACCACATTAAATGTTTATGTTAGTCTCTGACAAAACTCATGTACCTTTTTGTAGATATAATTAAATTTTCTAAATGAGAGAGAGAAAGAATATTACCAAAGATCACATAGCTCACTCATGGCAAAGCTGGGATATAAACTCATGCTCACACTTTTTTCCTCTATGGACAGCAAATAAGCCAGAGGCTTGTTATGGTCTGAAATCAAATAACATACTTCTCAATTTTGCGGAAGGCCAGTCTTGAAAATAATTTCTAAATAATTCTTAAATGCTAAAGATAGTCACAGAATAAAAGGAAAAGAATGCTTTAAAAATGCTGTTCCACTGAGCCAAGCTTGAGAATATGTTTGGGATTTATAAGAGGATTTGAGGAATTTAATAAAACTATTATTTAAAAACAAGAGAACAAGAGGTTCTTTGATATGGATTTAAGAAGAGTATAGGAACAGTTAGGAATGACCCACTTCCAGGTAGTCTAATTAATATGTTGGATTTGTGGGAGGAAATTAATTGCTAAAGCAGAGCAATATTCTGAAAAATAAGATGATTTTATAAACATCACTGTCTTATAGTAATATGACCTTTGTGTTTTCTCCCAGTCTTTCAAAATTCTGTTCTCAGACCACATCTCCTCTTTGCCCCTTTTCAGTACTCTTACCTGCTTACCTTCCTTTAACCAGTAACTCACTGCAAATGTCTCCTAAAATCTATATCTTTGGTCTTAGCCTCTTTCTAGGCTCCACAAGTACATTTTTAGCTGCCTCTGGAATTATGCTAAGGTATCCAGTTAGATCTCAAACTCAAAACAAATTCATCATTCCCCCTTAAAATCTGGCCCTCCTCCTGACTTCTCTATTCCTGTTCCTGACATCATCTTCCCAGATACCTGCTTTAAACCCTGGAATGTTTTCTTTCGTTGTTGTCTGTTTGCTTCTAATTCTGCCTTCTCCTCTGCTCTATAGACACAGGCATTTTCAAAAGTCTATGTATTCCCCTTCCACAGTGCCACTCATGTCTGCCGCATCTGTTCTCTTCTTGTTATGCGTTCTAATCATCTCTAACCCAGAGTTTCTCAAGTGGGATACTACTGACATTTTGGACAGGATAACTCTTTGCTGTGCATTGTAGGATGTCAAGCAGCATCCCTGGCCTCCAACCACTAGATGCCAATAGCACCCCCTCAGCTATGAGTATCAAATATGTCTCCAGACGTTTCCAAATGTCCCCTGACAGGCAAAATCACTCCCAATTGAGAACCACTGCTCTAACCTGAATGATTGCCTTCTGTTTGAAACATCTATTAGAAACATCTTCCCATCTACTAGGAGTCCTGCCACCCGTTCATTCTAGATGTTGCTACTGGTTTACTCTTCTTAAGCTTTAGCTCTGGTCGTATTATTTCCCTGCCCAGAAACTTTTAGCGGTTCCCTACTGCCTACAGAATAGTGCATGAATACCTCAGCTTAGCATTTAAGCCTCCCTACTATATGGTCTTAACCTACATTTTAATTGTATTTCCCACTGTTACTCTCTGTAGTCCTTGTTTCAGCTTTGTGACCTCGAAAACTTTGCTTATGGGAGTTACTCATTCATTGTTTATTCATTAAAATAACATTTATAGAACAACTATTAAGTCTTAGGTATTACATTGGGCACTGAAGCTATAAAGTGAGACACAGCCCCATCCCTCACAGAGTTAGCACGGAGAGGCAGATTCACAGCTGTTGCTGTGGCCTGCCTAGCCTTCCCTTCTACTTCTGCCAGCCACAGAGCCTCTCTTTGTTGTGGGGGGATGCTCTCCATGAGGTTCAGGCAGGGCTGATGTGTCATTCACAACTTTAGAGATGAGGAAACTGAGGCTTTAAAAAGTTGATGAGGGGGCTTCCCTGGTGGCGCAGTGGTTAAGAATCCGCCTGCCAATCCAGGAGACACGGGTTCAAGCCCTGGTCTGGGAAGATCCCACATGCTGCGGAGCAGCTAAGCCAGTACGCAACAACTACTGAGCCTGTGCTCTAGAGCCCGTGTGCCACAGCTACTGAAGCCCATGTGCCTAGAGCCCGTGCTCTGCAACGAGAGAAGCCATCGCAATGAGAAGCCCGTGCACTGCAACGAAGAGTAGCCCCCGCTCACCGCAACTAGAGAAAGCCCGTGCACAGCAACAAAAGACCCAACACAGCCTAAATAAATAAATAAATAATAAAATAAATAAATTTATTTAAAAAAAAAAAAAAAAAGTTGATGAGGAAATTTAGACTTCAGGGAAGTTCGATGTGATTTCCAATTGACTGGTACAAGGCCACACCGCTGGTGAGTCACTGAGCCAGGATTTGAAGGCAAGTGTTTTAACTCCAGAGTTCACATCCTTGACCACCACGCTACACTGATTCTCCATTACTTAAAGAAAACAGAATTAATGTCATGATTGAAATCTACCAAACATCAATATCTCAGCTGCCAGAAAGCTCAGCCCATGTTTGTGTTGGGGAAATATAATCAAAACAAATCTTTCTTCAATTCAAAAGCTCTCCACAAGGGTAGAAAAAAAAAAGGGAAATTTTTTTTTTTAATAAGATTAAACCAGAACGTGATATGCCACACAGGTAACCTGCTGAAGGGATTACAAAGACAGAAGGGAATCTCCCTCTTTTATACAGCTAAGTGGACACAAATCATTCAATACTTAGGTAGCTTTTACAATTTACAGTCAAGTGACAAATTAGACCCATCTTTTCCCAAAAAACTCATCTTCCAGGAGATTGGAATTATTTTCCTTGATGATTACACTTCAAAGAGATGGCTCCCAGGTCCTTGAGGAAACATTCCTGAGTTTGACAAGGACAGAGAAAGAAATTCAGAAAGTAAATGGAGAAGGGGAAAATCTCTCTGCTTATTTTCAGAGGGGAGAAAATTTGTATTTGCCCTTATACTTATTCCAGCACTTAAGGTCAGTCAGTATGCTCAGAGATTAACTCTATACACTATATTTTCACTCCATTTATTTATATTCAATTTTATATTGCCTTGTAAATTTTTTGAAGTCATTTTCTTAGACCGATATATAAACTCACAGTTAAATATTATATATTCTCTTTATATAAACTCACAATTCCTCTGCCAAGAAGAAGATTCAGTAAATCTTGTGAAATGATTGACAGCTTTCAGCTTCAAGCACCTGGGAGCAACTGTGAAGCTGTTGCAGTTCAATCCACTGATCCCCAGACCAGTGTTAGGCAGGAGCCATGTGCTGGGGACCAAAGACAATAGATGAGTCTCTGCCCTCTTGGAGGTTATGAACAATCATGTTCCAAGAAATGTGTGAGTAGAGGATATGTTCAAGTCTGCCTTATTACTGGCTCCCAAGCAAGATCGATGAACCTTGAAATAATGCTTGGAAAATTATCAATCCACCTATCTATTCATCTCTCTCTCTCTCTCTCTCTATCTATCTATTATTACAGTCAGGTCTGCTCTCAAAGGAAGTATAAATATTTTTTACTGCTCTCATTGGGATTCATATTTGACAACAAAAATAGCATTCACTCTGAACAAATGAATGGAAAGCCATTTACAAGGGTAACTAACACAATGAAAATAAGTAAAACTATGAGGTCGAGGACAGAGACTTGAGATACTGAGTAAGATTAATCTTTGTTAAAAAATAAACTGAGGCATATTGAACATTTTAAGAGCTTATTTGAGCAAAAGTCTATTCCAATTGGGCAGCCCCAAACCAGAAGTTGTTAGAAGCGTTCCCCCCACAGGAGCTGGTGGGGGGCGGTGGGCGGCGGTGAGGGTGAGCCTTTTATAGAGAAAAGGTGGAAGCAAAGTAAGGAAATTACTGATTGGCTATAGCTAAAGCCTAGATGGCAGTTTGTGATTGGTTGTCCTAACTTTTCAGCATTTGCACGCTTAGATTTTGGTTTGCTTCCGTAGGCGGCCAGTACATCAGAGCCACCTCAGTCTAATGGCCTCCTTGCTGAATTAATGTTAATACCTTTTAAGTTAACCTTATAGGATGGCATTAGATTGGAGTTTAGTGGTCTGGTTTGAACAGTCTTAAGAGCTTCCCAGACTCCTGTGTAAAAAAGCAAACATTACTGGCAGGGATCTCACTTCAAGCCTTTATCAATGAAGTCTTCCTTAACTTTTTACTCTCAGTCAGTAGCTTTAGAACAGGTCTCCACATGGGAGTGTGGGGAGGGGGAGGTAAATCTGGTGATCCTGGAGGAAAAACAGCCACCCAAACGGAAAACACACTGCCTGCCAACCAAACTGAAGCTACCTCTGTTTTGCTGAGGGCCTGACCTAGGAGAGGAATGGGCTGCACTAGGCAGTGTTTCCAAGGTGAGCCTTACTGATGACCTAGATGGGTGGGATGGGAGGGGGGGAGAGGGAGGCCCAAGAGGGAGGGGATGTATGTATATGTTTAGCTGATTCACTTTGTTGCACACCAGAAACCAACACACCATGGTAAAGCAATTATACTCCAATAAAAAAATGAATTAATGAGAATGAAACTTGTTTTTGCACTTCTCAGAGCCTCTACATTGAATTTTCTCTCCCTTCAAAGCCCCTACAAGCCTTCACGCCATTCCTTCTCCCTGGCCTGCTACCTTGGCTGACTCTTCAGTACAGGGCCCTGCAAGATCTGACTCTCCCACCTTCCTACTTTTCTTTTTCCTCACATTGTAACTTACCTATCTATTTACTCAGGGGTCTAATAAATCAGGAGTTAAAAGGAGCCCTTAGAGGGTCAAGATCTGGTTTTATTCATCTACGTTACTCTGGCACCTAATATCTGGAGGCTGTACAAGGATGATTATCAAGCAGTTGCTGGATATATTAATATATGTTAATGGAAGATACTAGCTTAAAGTGTTTCCCTATGGATAGCCAATAATTTGGAGGGAGATTTTTTTTTTTTTTTTTTTTTGGAGGGAGATATTTTTGAGGGAGGTAGGCCTTCTATTCCTGTCTCCTTTCAGGAGAAATACCAACTCCATTTGTTAGACCATCCCGGAATATTCTGGGACTGGAGGTGACTTGGCCACTGCCTGAATGCGAGTAAGAAAAAAGGAAAACGTTAAAGGCCCCCCTGAGGTTTCCCATATGGCAGGGGGAGGGGAAATCAGGTAGGAAGCCTCATGGAACAATGAAACAGGCACTGCTCTAAAATCCAAGCACAATCAAGTGCTCTCTGTAACCTGATTCCACAGTTCACTTTCAATTTAGCCACATTATTACAGATTTATTAAAAGGAACTTAAATCTTTGAATGTATGCTTACTTATACTTAACCAGAATTTGACCCATAATACTCTCAGCGCTGTTGTAACTCACAGAATGTCCTAGATATACTGTGATCTTATTTCTAATAGCTGAATAAGCTAATCCCCATAAAGCCACATGAGTACTTCACTGTGATGTAGTACAAGGAAGAATTAGGATGTTCTTAGTAGGCAACTGCAATAAGCTACCTGCTGAGTCATTGAGCTGATCTATTTTTAATCCAATGAGCAAAACTCCTATTTGGTGTGACCTTATCTGAATGCTCTCCTCTGTGGAGCTTGTAAAAACTATACCACTCCAAAAAATGGAGGAAATATTCATTTTCATTATTCCCTGACAAGATGATCATTCTGTTAATTCGGTTGGACAAAAATCTTTTATTTTAACTAGAAATCAAATAAGTATTACCTTAATGAAGACAGACAGGCAGCCAAGTTGTAAAAACAAAACAAAATGAGAAAAGTTCAGTACAACTAAATGTCTGTTTTTCTTTGAGAATTTACCTTAGTAATAATTACTGGAAATGCATTAGTCATGGTGAAAATTATATTCTTATTTTACATATACTTCTCTGCTGGCACAGAAAAATGAAACTGGCTACAGTCACCACGTGATACTGCTTTTGAGAGTCCCAAATTAGATGAGCCCCTGGTTTTGTTATTGGCAGAAAATGTCCCATCATGATTGTGAAACTCCTGCTGAAAAAAAAGAACCAATAGTGTTTGTAAAACCACTGCAAAATAGAAATACTAAATAGAAAAAAAGAATCTTATAATTTGGTACCATTTGTTAATGATTTTCTCTTCAATTTCCACAAGAAAAGAAATAATTTGATGCTAATTGTTTGAAAAGGTTGAGAGAGGTGTTAATGTCCAGTGTTAGTTAATTGTCTCTTGGTAAGAAAATCACTTTAGATAAGGGAGAAAATCTCATCGTAAAATTGTGTTGGATGAGAGGACAATTGTTCTATCAGGTTTAAGAGTTTTTGGCCTATGGAGATAGGATTCACTATTGCTATTTTAGATGAATTTCTTTTAATAGACTTCAGTAAGTTAACATAATCAATATGCATCTTATAGCAAGAGACACACTTTCCTTGCTATAGTCTTTGGGGCATGGCTCTAGGGACCCCATTTCCATTTTTGAGTCAAACTACCAGCAGTCTCTTTAGCTTTCACCACTAATTTGCTAGAGTTAAGGCTATCCTTAAATCTATGGATGATAATTTCTCAGGAAGGTAGAGGACCCTAAGACTAGTTAAGACTAACAATGGGAAATTCTTTTTGAGTTCCTTTCACCTTTCAAATTCACCATGCATATTTGTGTGGTCAAAATAAAATTCAAAATAGTCATTGAAAATTACTTTTACCTTTCATTGCAGATATCGCATGTTGCCTATCCTATGTCTACACTTCTCTCCTTCATTCCTAATGAAAATCAAATTTTTTCAGAGTGGCAGAGTACCCAATTAAAAATATTCACTTCCCTGGTCATCTTTGCGGCTAGCAGTGGCCAGGCAACCCAGTTCTGGTGGATAAAATATAAGTAAAGTCTACAAGATGGAGTTTCCAGAGAAGCTACTGTTTTCCTGTTTCAAAGGATCAGACTCAGTTGGTTTAGGACTACTGTATTCTCCATTTTTCTTTCCCCCAATATTCCTGCCTAGAACATGGATTTGATGCCTGGAGGTACAGTATCCAATCTTACAACCATGAGGACAAAAGCCACAAAGAAAGGATAGTAGAGTAGGATGCTAGAAGGAACTTGCTGACATCCTTGAGCAGCTGCACCAGCCCTAAACAGCTTGCATCTATGAATGCCAAATAAAATGCATGTGGCCCAGTTACATTTGTCCCATGGGACACTTATACTAAAAAATTGTTTATGTGAAATTCAAATGTAACTAGATGCCCTGTATGTTTATTTGTTAAAGCTGGCAACACTATCTGCTTATAGACTTCCTGCTATTTGAAAATTAAATTCCTATTTGGTTAAGCTACTACTGTAGTCAAGTTTCTATTATATGCATCTGAAGTCAACCCCTGATTTTTTTTAAATAATTAATTGTTATAAATTATTTTAGACTTTTCCTTAAAGCCCTAACTTTTAGATTAACTATTTGGAATTATGAGCTACATAATATTTTCTTTCTTAGAAAATGCAATCCAGATATAGCAATTGTTAAATTAATTAAAAAGGAAGTCATTAAACTGAGATGGTTCTAATGTGTTAGTGGCATTACATAAGCAAACCAAACCCAATCCTGTAAATTTCTCAAGGTTAAGAAATTAAATTCTAAGGACAACCGATCATAAACAGCCAATAAGGTTTTCCCAAGTAAAGTGAATGCTTAAGCTATAGCCCATCAAATAATCTCCTTGCTTTGCTTCCTTCTTCTCTGT
Source organism: Phocoena phocoena (assembly GCF_963924675.1). Classification (NCBI taxonomy): domain Eukaryota; kingdom Metazoa; phylum Chordata; class Mammalia; order Artiodactyla; family Phocoenidae; genus Phocoena; species Phocoena phocoena. The sequence goes on from NC_089232.1 coordinate 54,225,410, forward strand.
AAAATCTTTCCCCTAGCTCCTGTTGGTGGAGCACTTTCCAGTTTGGTGATTTGATTTAACTTTGGTGATTTGATTTAAACTGATTTTTGCGCAAATAAACTCTTAAAATTTTTAATATGCCTCAATTTATCTTTTAACAGTTCAAATCATTGGGTATTTGTTCTACCAGAAGTTAGCACTTGAAACTTAATAGCATTAATAAACAGAATTCAAATTTGTTTTCCATATGATTCATCAAAAGAAGCAAAAAGATTTAAGGCAATAATCCCAACCTCAAAACACAACATAGGGACTTCCCTGGTGGCGCACTGGTTAAGAATCCGCCTGCCAACGCAGGGGATATGGGTTGGGTCCCTGGTCGGGGAAGATCCCACATGCCGCAGAGCAACTAAGCCCGTGCGCCACAACTACTGACCCCGCGTGCCACAGCTACTGAAGCCTGCGTGCCTAGAGCCCGTGCTCTGCAACCAGAAGCCACCACAGTGAGAAGCCCGCGAAATGCAACGAAGAGTAGCCCCCACTCGCTACAACTAGAGAAAGCCCGCGCGCAGCAATGAACACCCAACACAGAAAATAAAAAACCCCAAAAACATACATAGGTCACTTCAAAAAGGGCTTGTGGGACCAAAACCAGGAGCTCTTAAATGCTGCAACCAAAGACTGAAGTTCTCCAAAGGTTGTGATCACTCAATTGTGCTGTGTTTTCCTGAGGAGATAGAAGCCTTAGCCACTCATATCCATGATTGGTGATGTGGGGAAGTAAATAAAGTCTCCCAAGTTTAACCAAAACTAACAATCAAACAAACAAAAAATTATATACATGAAATGTAAGTAACCTAGTAAATTCAAAGGGAACTATTATTCATGGAATAACTGATATATTTGTAGATTTACTTACATTCTTTACTGTACCTATAATACCAAATGACTCAAATTATTGAAGATAAACTAATTCAATTGAATTATTGACTACTGTACTTATCACTATGCATAAGAAAGCATAGAGCATAAAGAAGTAGAAAATAATATGGTTTTTATCCTCAAAAAGTTACCATATTTTGAAGAAGATAAAACTTAACAGGGGTCAAATACTTAAAGATGAAACATGGAAGAATAATATAAAAAGATAAATTATAGTTAAAATGGAGGGGAAACGGGAGGAAATGCATCAAAAGGCTATGGTGGTTATCTCTAAGGGATGAAGATTATGGATGTTAATTATTATTTACTTTATGATTTTATGTATTCCTAATTGTCTGAAATGAACATGTATCAGTTGTAAGATTAGAAAGAAAACAATGTGTCTTTAAAAAATTAATAAAATGAAATTAAATATAAAGAAATACCAAAATATACAATGCATATAATGGACTGCTAGGACAGAATATTGGGGCAGATTTCTTGGCGGAGGTGGAATTTGTGATGGACCTTGAGATTTTCCTGACTCATGTCTGTGATATCTACATAGCATGTCTAATTTAGGAATCTGATTTAATTCCACGGGACACCTACCACTAATGTCTAATGCTATGGGGATGGTGTCACCTCCATATGAATGGTGTCCCCTGAAGCTGTGCAAGGAGGCAGCACTCTCAATCATTCTACAGCATATCAGGGCTTGCAAGTTCAGGGTCTGGTCTGGTTAAAAGTAGTTTATGGAAGTCATAAATATAAAGCACCAATAAATTTGTCATTTCCATGAGTATCCCTGCTGTACACTGTTCCCTTGTTCTCCAGTTTTAAATAGTTCCCAAATTTTCATGTATCAGCTACAAGTTTAAGTTCTCTCTTGCAGCTATTTATATCATACTGCTTGTGTAAAATAAGACTCCTCATTCATAAAATGAGGATGATAACAAAACCTTGTCCTACTTACCTAAAAATAGTTTCCTTTCTGCAAAATGGTGCTAATAATACCTACCCTATTGATTTCACAGGGCTGTTGCAAGCATCAGAAGGGATACTATGTAAAAGCAGGTTGAAATTCAAAGTGTTACACATATCAGAGGCATCCCTATAGCTCTGCCTAGCACTGGAACCAAATCATTTGTGAGACAAGCACCAAGCTGTCCACTACAATATGTTTGACCATGAAGGGGTATGATATTTACTAGTCTGTGGACCTACAAAAACGTTTGTGCTACATTTTGTGTTTACTGTTTTTATGAATAGCTATTTTTAAAGGAGTTGGCAAAAGCCTGTGCAACTAGTGTGACTACTTACAAGCCTGCCCATAAATGGCCTAGTGTTTAAAGCAAGAAGGTGAATTCTATTTCTCTTCTCTTATTCTGCTCATTTTCCCATTTCTTTCCACAAAGGGTGACCTTGTTCAGAGCAGAATTGTAGATAGAGTACTTTTCTAGTAGATACTTTCTTTTTACCTCTTAGGCTGACTCCAGTTTGAATGTATTTGGTATGATCATTGGAATTTTCTTCCCAGAAGTGAAAGGGGTATTGTAATACTGTTCTGGGGGATGAAATGCATTCTATTACAGGAACCAGAAACCTGGGTTCTAGTCCCAGCTTTTGAGTGAGTTTAGGTCAATCATCCCTCTCTCTGGGGCTTTAGTCTCCCCCTCTATAAAATTATCTAAAATTTTTTCATACGGTTAATTTTTTTCTATAATGTAGTTGATTTGGGGGGGGGGGCAGAGAACAGCTTTATTGAGATATAATTTACATACCGTACAATTCACCCATTTAAAGTGTATAGTTCAATGGTTTGTAGGATATTCACAGGTATGTGTAGTCATTACCACAGTCAATTTTAGAACATTTTCATCTCAAGGAGAAACCCCTATCACTCATCTACCCCTGCAAACTCCTTACCCCTACACCCCAAGTAACCACTAATCAACTTTCCATCTCCATAGATTTCCTATCCTGAACTTTCATATAAGTGGAATCATATAATACGTAGTCTTTTGTGATTGGTTTCTTTCAGGTAGCATAATGTTTTCAAGATTCATCCATATTGTTGAATATATCAGTGCTTCATTCCTTTTTTATGGCCAAATAATATTCCACTGTATGGATATATCACATTTGTTTATTCATTTGTCTGTTGATGGACATTTGGGTTGTTTTCACTTTTTGGCTATTATAAATAATGCTGCTATGAACTTATATACAAATTTCTGTGTAGGCATGTTTTTGTTTCTCTTGGTGAAATTCTATGTTTAATTGTTTGAGGAACTCCCAGACTGTTTTCCAAAGTACATGGACCATTTTACATTTTCATAAGCAGTATATGAGGGTTCCACTTTCTCATCATCTTCACCAATACTTGTTAGTATCTGGCTTTTTTATTTCTAGCCATCTTAGTGGGTGTGAAGTGGTATCTCATTGTGATTTTGATCTGTATATCCTTGATAACTAATGATGTTGAGTATCTTTTCATATTCTTATTGGCCATTTGTGTATCTTCTTTGGAGAAATGCCTTTTCAGATACTTTCCCATTAATGTAATTATTTTTTAGAGAATAAGTAACAGGAGAGAGAAAACTATCTCATTGACAGATCTTTTAATGCTTGAAAACAAAAATATAATTAGCTAAGCTAACTTTAAAGTCTTTAAACTTTTGACCCGAAGTTTGTTTTTAAGCATATTAGAAAATCTAAATTAGTCCTAAATCATATTGTTTTCCCATTATGTGATTTTTATAGTAGTTGCCCTATTAAAAAGGCATATATCATAATCAGTGTTCTACTCCAGCATTCTGTTTCAGATGTCAAAGATTCTTTGTGAGGAAATATGGTTATTTTCTGTGATGGTGGTTCTCAAACTGTGGTCTGCCTACCCCTTGGGGTCACCAAAACCGTTTCATGAGGTCCACAAGGTCAAAACTATTTTCCTAATAACATTAACTATTATTTGCCTTTTTCATTACGTTGACATTTGCACTGATGCTACAAAAGCAATGGTGGGTAAAACTCCTGGTGCCTTAACATAAATGAAAGCATTTGTACCAAACTGTAATAATAGCCATTATATTGTTCTCTGCCAAACACTAGCAGTAAACAAACAAAAAAATAAATTTCAGATGCCATTTTCACTTAAGAATGTTCCTGATGAAACAATTACACATCTCAATTTTATTCAGTCTTGACCCCTGAGTACGTGTCTTTTTAATATCTGTGATGAAATGGGAAGTACACATAAAGCCCTTGTGTGGCATACTGAAATAGGGGGCTATGAGGAAAAGCACTTGTTCCCTGAGTTACAAGCTGAACTAACTGCTTTTTTCATGGAACACCATTTTGACTTAAAAGAATGACTGGTAAACAAATTATAGCTATTTAAACTTGGGTATTTGGTAGACATTTTCTCAAAAATGAATGAAGTAGGTCTGTCACTTCAAGGAAAACAATTGACGGTATTTGTAGCCAGTGATAAATTTGAGCTTTCAAGCTTTAGGAACCTTGTATCTGACACTGCGAACTTGACAGCTTCCCAGTGTTTAAAGACCTTGCCAATGAGATCAGTGGTAATATTAAAGAATGTGATTTTTGTTTGTTTGTATAACATGTGTCAACACTTGGAAGATCTGCTTAACTTCACAGAAGTTATCATTCAATATCTTCTGAATGATAACGCATGATGTTATAAAATCATGCATAGGTAAAATGTCCATTCAAAGTGTGAGATAGATAAATTGATTTTAATATAACAGCATATGAAAAGGTCAGCTTTTAGATTCCAGCTAACCTTTAAGAAACTACAACTTGTCAAGTTTTGGTATAATATCAAAGACTGTCCATAATCATCTGAAAAGACTGTTAAAAATTCTCCTCCTTTCCCAACTACCTGTGTGAGGTTAGATTTTTTTCATGGGCTTCAACCCAAACAACATATGTCAACAAACTGAATGCAAATATGAGAAGCAAATACGAGAATCTGGTTTTTATTAAGCATGACATTATGGAAATCAGCCAAGCAAATAAAAAAACAAATCAAATGTCACTTTTCTCACTGGATTTTTTGGTTTTGGAAATAATTATTTTTCATAAAATATATTTTGTTAACATATAATGGGTTTATTACATTTTAAATGAATGAATAAATATTTTTAAATTCTCCATTTTAATTTCTTAGTTCTCCTTAGTAGCTCAGTAGACATCTAAACCACCATGGCCCTTAACTTTTTCTTCAGTAACACATTTGAGGAAAATACCATAAACCCCTCTGTAACGGTGGCTATTATGCAAGGAACAGTGTCATCTCAGTCTTTACTGTATTCCATGCACACAACACAAAGCCTAGCACACGGTAGTTACTCAACAAATACTTTGCTGAATCGAATTGATTGGAATTATGGCACTGATCTTCAGCTTACACTGTGCTTACTCATGTCTTGGAGTACATCGTTTTTCAGAGCAAGGATTTAATTTTGTTACAAAGCAAAATAACCACACTTCAAAGGCATCAAAGAGGTAAACTTGACTCAATCACTGCCTGTTAGACATGAGGGGGAAAAAAGGAAATCCCAAAATTCAACTATGAAATTCATTCACTAATTTTATTTTTTGCTTGAAATTGTCAACGGCTTTAAGTGCTGTGCCAGAAAGACTAGAGACAGGCTGCCTAGGTTCAAATTCTGGCTCTGCTTTTTACCATCTTTGTAAATGGGCAAGTCTTTAACTCACCTGTGCCTCAGTCTCCTCATCTGTATAATGGGATATCAATAGTTTTGTAAAGTTCTTTTGTAGGGTTATTTTGAGAATATAATGAGTTAATATATATAACTCATTTAGAGTTTTATGTATTAGAATAGTGAATTTAGAACAGTGCTTGGCACTTAGGTTATCAATAAATTTTCTCTATATTCCATAAAATAGGGGACATTCATAAAATATTTATGTTGACATGGTATATAATTATTCGTAGTGTGTAAAAGTACTTTGGAATTTTTTAAAAACCATTACGTACATAGAAGATAATATTTGTATGATACACTCGGTGAACAGAGGGGGCTGCTCATGACCTAAGTTGAGTAGTCTAGGATTCCCACCTCCCAGGACCTACCTAGCTATCTCAAGGATGAATGAACAATATCTTGGTATCACATAACTCATTCACAGGTTATAACGTTCTGCACAGCACATATACACATACCCACACCTACGCCAACACACATCCTCATATATAAACATAAATTTGTATGTTCAAAACAAACACATCTTCATTCCTGTTCCTAGGAAAACTGTTTTGATCACAATAAGCTATTCCACGCTGTGATGACAAAGTAAATCCCCAAACTGCAGTGACTGTTAAGAGGCTGAATTGTGTCCTCCTCCTAAATTCATATTTGAAGTTCCAACCTACAGTATTTGGAGATAAGTATTTAAAGATAAGTAATTAAGTTAATATGGGGCTTTTAAGATGGGCCCTAATCCAATATGACTAGTGTCCTTAGAGGAGGAAGGGACAGCAGGGATGTGCCCACACAGACACAAGGTCATGTGAGAACTCAGCAAGAAGGTGGCCATCTGCAAGCTAGGGAGAGAGGACTCAGAAGACACCAAACCTGCCAGGTAACTTAGCTTAGACTTCTATGCTCCAGAACTATGAAAAAATAAATTTCTAGAGTATAAACCACCCAGTCTGTGGTGTTTTGTTATGGCAGCCCTGAATTAGAAGGTATATGCACTCTCTATTTTTTGCATTCCTCTTCCCTCCCCAATATCTAATAAAATAATTGACATACAATAGATACTCAAACAATCTAGGTTTTTTTCTTACTATAAAGAGAAGAATAATTTTTTTCACTACCTAGTATGTCTTACACACTTTATTTCATTTTACCCCATTTTCCCTCTAGGAGAACATGTATTATTCCCTCTGGGCATATGTAGAAAGTCTTCTCTGACTTACATAATAAGGAAGGAGACTCAGAGAAAAACAATTTGCCTGAAGTTATACAGCTAGTATTTGGCAGGACTGTCCAACTCCCAGATTCATCTACGCTTTCTATAGCACAGTGCATCCAAACTCAGAACATCATCAGGAAGAAATAAACAGTTCAGGGCTTCCCCGGTGGCGCAGTGGTTGAGAGTCCGCCTGCCGATGCAGGGGACACGGGTTCGTGCCCCGGTCCGGGAAGATCCCACATGCCGCGGAGCGGCTGGGCCCGTGAGCCGTGGCTGCTGAGCCTGTGTGTCCGGAGCCTGTGCTCCGCAACGGGAGAGGCCACAACAGTGAGAGGCCCGCGTACCGCAAAAAAAGAAATACAGTTCAGAGAAGCAGGAATTTTTATCTCTAACAGGGCAATCTATCAGTGATAGCTATTGGAATCACTGATGCTATGAGTCACAACCAATGACCATCTACCAGAGAAAAGCAAAATTCCTTGAGTTTGAAAAGCTCTTTTAATTTTTTCCTCTATATCAGATTATGTTTTCTTTCTTTGTCTTTTTTTAATCAATTTTCTCAGACATGATCGTCTGGATTAATCATACTCCCAGGTTTTAAAAATTTTTATCTTTTTATGGTAATTATGTTTTCTTAATAAGATCCTAAAATTGTGCATTTATTTATTCACACATTCACAAATACTTATTAGGGACCACTAACTACATTCCCAGGACTCTGACTCTGGGGACACAGGTGAAAGAAACAGCACTTATTTGTAAACAGCTCACCTGGCAGTGAAATAGACACGTAACCGGCAGCAACAATAACAAATTGCACTTGTATGCCTTAAGGGCAATACAGAGGTTAGCTCTTCAGCCAGCCTAGGGGAGTCAAGGAAGGTTTGCCATAGGTGACTCTTAAGGAAGATTTAGAACTAATTTAGAAGCAGAGTCCAAACTCAGCCAGGCAAAAAAACCCGTGTGTGTGTGTGTGTGTGTGTGTGTGTGCGCGCGTGTGTGCGTGTGTGTGTGTGTCACACAGCACAAGGTAAAGGCATGTAGGGGAGAGAATGTGGGACATTGAACAAGTAGTTGGCAAATGCTCCTGGCAGTTACCGAATTCTTCATGTTGCCTGAGAATCAACCCAGAGTTTAACAATGCATATTTCTGGCCCCGTACCTCACGGTTTCTGATTCTATAGACCTCAGACAGGACCCAGGATTTTTTTTGGTCGCACCATGCAGCTTGCAGGATCTTAGTTCCCCTAGCAAGGATGGAACCCTCGCCCTCAGCAGTGAAAGCGCGGAGTCCTATCCACTGGACCACCAGGGAATTCCCAATAAGTGGTGATTTTCTTGGGGATGGTGCAAGGACAGCATTTTGAGAAACACTGAAGAAGTAAAGGATGTGGGTGAAGGGAGGAGGTAAGGCTAGTAAAGCAGGCAAAGATACAACCCGTCTGGCTCAGGAGTTTGAAGTATACTCTGGCGGCGGGACAGAACATTTTAAGCAAAACAGTGAATGATGTGACTAGATTGTTGTTTTAGAAAAATAATTCCAGGTCTAGTTTTCAGGAAAGACTGTCTGGGAGACTGGGGACCTTAACCAATGCAGTGAGGATAAAGATGGAGAAATGAGAATGTTTTTGAAAGATATTTTGCAGGTAGAACATCCTGGATTTGAACTTGAATGTGGTGGGGGGGAATGGTGACTGAGTAGGCGGAGTTTAGGATACTTTCTGAATTACTGCAAAACTGGAAAATGAGTAGACAGATCAGTCTAGAAATAAAAAGACAATTACAGCATGAGGCTGAGAAAGTCCAATAAAAATATTGGTAGTAAATTTAAAAATCTTTTTTATCTGAAAAAAAATTTAAATCTGTGTTTGACTTAGTTTCTGAAACTTAACAAATAAAATCACCATTGAATGTCATGAGAGTTTCCTAAAACCAGGCATTATAACCTCAGGTTAGACACTGGTCCCAAGCAAAACTCTTCTATTTCAGGTATTGTCTGATCACTCCTTCTGGCACTATAGAGCACCTCAAAAGAGGATCATTCTTCCTTTCCTACCTATGGGGGGATGAAGGAGAAATTAATTCCCTGTCCTGGAGCAGACGTTTTCTTCCTGAACTATGTAAGAACGTTGCTAACTCGTTACAGAATCAGTCTACAGGTGTATAAAATGTGCTGGGTGCTTTTAAAATTTGTTATTTACACTAGTGGGTCACACATAGAGGTACTGATAAAAGGATAAAATCCACTCATATTAGGATTACATATGCATGAGAGAGTTTCTCAGAAATAAAGGATATTGCTGGGCTTCCCTGGTGGCGCAGTGGTTAAGAATCCGCCTGCCAGTGCAGGGGACACAGGTTCGAGCCCTGGTCTGGGAAGATCCCACATGCCACAGAGCAGTTAAGCCCGTGCACCACAACTACTGAACCTGTGCTCTAGAGCCCATGAGCCACAACTACTGAGCCCATGTGCCACAACTACTGAAACCCACGAGTCCAGAGCCCATGCTCCGCAGCAAGAGAAGACACGGCAAAGAGAAGCCCGCACACCACAACGAAGAGTAGCACCCCCTCGCCGCAACTAGAGAAAGCCCGTGCGCATCAATGAAGACCCAACACAGCCAAAAATAAATAAATGAAATAAATAAAGTTATAGGAAAAAAAAAGGATATTGCTCCTGGAAGCTGGTAAGACTGTCTTCATGTGATTACCTAAGAAAAGAACGTTGTATCAATAATTTTCAAGTCAGGGCTTACCACCCTGCCATGGTCACAGCCTCAGCAGCTGACAGGGACTGGATGAAGCAATGTTTATGGAGTAATAACTGGCACTAAGAATAAAACAGACTCATAACTAGAAGGGTCTCAATTATACCTTTATGAGTCAGACTAGTCATTCTGGTTTGCCCATTATGTAGCGATAGGACCTGGTCAGGCTGCCAGTTACAGGAAATCCGTAACCTTGATCCTAGCAGCTGAATGTTGTTTCAGCTTCTTACTTATTGAGAGAAAACGACAGCTACTTGCTCTGTCTCAAGAACATTTCATTTGCTTTTGTTCGTAGAAAATTCTTGAAAATCAGACTTGCCTACCACCTCCTCCTATGCTCCCATACTCTTAGAAGCAGAACCATAAAGACTGGATTCCTTGCCATCAAGGAGTTTACCATCTAGGGACATAAAAAGGTCATGTACACAAACTACCAGGCAATACTGTGATATCTAACTCCGAAATGATAAAAACAAAGTCCATTAGGACTAAAGAGGAGAAAAGGATCACTCTGGGGTGATCAGGAAAGTTTTCACAGAGGATTGGAGCTGAGTCTTGAAGTGTACAACCTCTGCTTAACTGAATTCAGGTATCTGTTTATGTTAGTTTTCTATTGTCATGTAACAAATAGCTGTAAATTTAGCAGCTCAAAACAATATTTATTTACTAGCTCTTAGTTCTGCAGGACAAAAGACTGGGCAGGCTCAACTGGGCTCTCAGCTTAGAGTATCACAAGGTCAAAATCAAAGTGTTGGCCAGGTGGGGCTCTTTTCTGGAGGCTTTTGGAAACAATCTGCTTCCAACTTCATTTGGCTTGTTGGTAGAATCTAGTGTCTGGCAGCTGGTTGTTGTCATCCAGGGGCCACTGTCTGCTCTTAGAGACTACCCACCTTCCTTCTCACATGGCCTCCTCCATCTTCAAAGTCAGCCATGGTACACTGAGTCCTTACACTTCCAATCTCTGCTTCTTCTGCTACCGACCAGAGAAAAAGCTCTGCTTTTAAAGGGCTCTCTGTGTCTTACGGGCAACTAATTTGGGACCGTAATTATAGCTGCTTCACACCACTACTTATATTAGTTTTGACTGAATAATCAGGGACAGGAATCTTGAGGGACACCTTTAGAATTCTGCCTATCCCGTGTTATTCTGTAAACCTACCTTAAGGTGTCTATCAATTCAATAGTCAACTGGCCACTTATTAAGCACACTGTACCAGTTACAGTTATACTAAGTGGAATCTTAATTTTTGTCTGAAAGATTTTTCAGGTGCTTCAAAACTTGAAGTCTACTCCAGGTTTAAACAAAAGCAAAATATTTTCAATAAACGAATATAACATATTTAAATAGTATTTCAAAATGTTTCAGTGAAGATGTATAAGAGCATTACTTAGGGAGCTGTTAAAGCAACACACACAGCTTTCTGCCTCATTTCTGCTCCACAGGGAGAAGACTGCTTCCTATTTTACCCACCCTCGCCCCATTCATAGACAATCACCACCATAATGACGCAACGTCATCCATTTCTTTATCCACAATCTTCTCTCTGTTCTCTTTCATTTCTGGAACTTTCACATACATAATGCCTTCCTATCCATTACGCCTATGAACATTTCACATACACTTTGAGACTTTGCCCAAATCCTGCCTTCTCCATGCTTCTGACCATACCTACATTTTTCTTCTGTGCAATCCATTTGGCAATCAGTAGTATCACTGGGCTATATCGCTTCTATTTCAATCTTCATTTAGACATACATATACACACACATATATTTTTTAAATTTTCAAATGACAACGCCTTTTTTTATATTACTCCCAAGTATTCAGTGCAGGAAAGGCATTGGAAAATATTTGTAGTATTACTAAATTGCTCTGACTGGAAAAATCTGACAGTTGCTCATGATTTACTGCTGTTGATATTATCTACCTAGTTGTTAGCTTCCTTAATTATTTTTAAACTAATCAGCGTTTTAACCAACAAGCCATCACCTGGTTGTGGCTGCGGCCCTGTGTTTTCCATTTATGAAGAGGCTTTTTTTCTGACTCTTCTAAGAAAGCAGGCAGGTGTCACCGGCAAAGTCCATTAACAATACTCAGGAAATAAAAACAGAATCTGGGTAATAAAGTCTAACCTTTTTTTTTCCTTTCCTTTGTGCTTAGTCTGGTTTCACTTGCTCACGGGGCGTTGTGTCAAGAGGCCCTGCCCCCGGCACCTCAGACCAGAGATCCTGGTGCAACGTGGCTGCACCCCACACTTCAGCTTCGAGACCGTGTGCAGAAGCTGCAAACTACACCCAATTCAAGATGGCGGTGGCAGGCCGTGTGCAGAGATGCTGCACCCGGCACCGCGCCCGGCTCCGCCAACCCCTCCGCCCACTGCCTGCGGGAACTCCACTCCCTTCCGTTCCCCTACTGCCAAGTTCCCTATGAAGCAGCCCCGCCCACGCCCACGGCCTGTCCTGAGAGCCTGTGCTCTAGCGCGCAAGGCTGCACCTCTCCGTTCTTTGATTAAAGGATAGAACTTTGCTTTGAACCAAACTTGGTCTTGTTCGATTGGCTCCAATGACACTGGGCAGGAGGACCCTTGTTGGGGATCCACTTGAAAGGGTTGATAAATCCTTTGATACTTCCAAGCGAATGACTATAAAATGCTCTGGAGCTAAGAAGCATGCTTTTCTTCTTTCCCAGCTCTATTGAGGTATAATTGACATATAACCTTGAGTAACTTTAAGGTGTACCACTTGTTGATTTGTGAGAGCCATTCTTTTTTTTTTTTTTTTTTAAAGGTCTTCTCAGGGCAGTGAGCCTCATCTTCATTCAGGGCTCTCCAGTGGCTCCCCACCCTTTTATTAAAAAAATTTATTTATTTATTTGGCTGCGCTGGGTCTTAGTTGCGGCATGTGGGATCTTCGTTGCTGCGTGTGGTATCTTCGCTGCCGTGTGCAGGATCTTCTAATTGCAGCATGCGGGATCTTTTAGTTGTGGCATGTGGGATCTTGTGCCCTGGCCAGGGATTGAACCTGAGACCCCTGCATGGGGAGCATGAAGTCTTAACCTCTGGACCACCAGGGAAGTCCCTGTGAGAGCCATTTTTATTAATAACTTTCTAGCTTAGATTTTTCTGTGATTATCCATTTTCTTTCTCTCAGTTTATACGATGAAAGCAGTAGCTGCCCATCAAAATCTTCTTCCTTATCAACGGCTGTGCTTGAAATCAGCTGCTCAGTCTGGAAACACATTTCCCAGCAGATCCTGCAACCGCATGTGGCCATGTGACTCATTTTTGCCAATAAAATACAAGAAAAAATGGTAGGTGCTGTCATGGGTGTAGCTCTCTCAGAAAGTGTTTACTCCTTATTTCCCCATCCTCTAACTGAACATAGACATCAAGGCCCCAGGGAAGCAGAATCTCAGATGGAGGAGCTTGGGGCTACAATGCTCCATGTGGAAGAGAGCTGCTGCTGACTTGGAATACTCTCCAATTTATTAGTGATAAACTTTTGCTGGATTTCAACCACTGTATTTGAGGGTCCATTTGTTTCAACAATTTAGCCTTCCCTAACTAGTACACTTCATTTTTGTATTTTCTCAAGTACCCAATAGATATGTAGCGTGGCTCCCACAGCATAAGCTTATTTAGAAATCATCCAAAGGAGATGAGACCGAGGTGATCACTGAGGAAGGTGCCACCCAGCTCTGATTCTGAAGAATAGCTGTTTTCATCTTTGTAAAAAGAAACTATTTATAGTAATTGAAAGCAGAACTTCTAGTTAGCAATATCCCTGAGGCAATGTGGTTAGGGTTTTGATCAGTGTGTGGCTTATGGTCAAGGAGGCTTGCTGGATGGCCCATCTCTGCCTCACCAGAAAAAGGTAGAAAAAACCTAAATTCTCTTCTATTTAAGGCCAGAACAATGTCCTCCCATGTCAGTTTCCTCGAATTTAAATTCTTCTCAGATGTTACATCTCCTGGGAAGGGTTTCCTGACCACCATCCTCTCCCCACTAATACCAGGATGAGATGTCTCTTCTCAAAGTATCCCCAGGACTCTTTGTAAATCTCTATCATTGCTCTCACCACACTGATGCCTATGCCTCCTTGCCTCCCGCTCCAGTTAGTCAGCCCCTTGAGTGCAGGGACGTTCATCTTTGTGGTCCTTCTGCCTGGTACAGTGCCTGACAAACAGTAGATGTTTCATAAATGATGCTTGAAGGAACGAATGAAGTTAAGGGCCTCACTGGATGGTATTTATCTGCTTATTCCCACAGGAGACAACAACAGAATAGTTATCACTGACATCATTTCCAAGCCCCCCTTGAAATCTTTTCTTCTCATTTTTGTTACCATGCCTAATTACTTTCCACTTGTTGAGTCCTTCACTGCCTTTGCTTAGATCAGCAAAGATGTATGTGCGTTCTTAAGAAATTCCCTTGAAAAAGCCTCTCTTTTTTTTTTTTTGAAAAAGCCTCCCTTGATTATAATTTTTCATATTCTCAATTCTTTACCATATTGGACACATCGTGTCAAGAGTTAGCCCTGAGGAGTAAAGAGAGACCTGCACAGAAGTCAGGAAATCTTGAGTCTCTTTATCTCTTAATGCCCTGCCAAAAGGCCACTGTAAAATGACAGTGAGTGAATTAGAAAAGAGTAAATCTTAGACAAAATCCTACTTAGAAATCATAATAAATTTTAAAACAGATAAAAGCATAGCTCAGTACGGGGCCTCTGAGAAGCTGAGTTTGAACAACACAGCCTAGATCATCTCAAAGTTCCCTTTCACCTGTAAAAGCCTGAAATTCTACGTAAATTAATTGTTCTGTACTTTTTGTATGCAAATGATGTGGTCTTTGGTACCTTCAAATCTATCAAATAATAAATGGTTCCGTGTATTAGCTGTATCTAATAAAATTATCTTCTGTTGACAAAGCATTTTACAGGGATATTTATAGAGGCAGTGGGGCACTGTTGTTACCAGCATAGACTTTGGAGTAAGACAGAACTGAATTCAAATCCTAACACCTAAAGGAACTAGCACTGTGACTTGGGCAGGCTACTTAATCTCTCTAAGCCTCAGTTTCCTCACGTGTAAAAGGGGGATGAGAACGCCTGCATGACTGGCTGTCGGAAGGATGAAATGGGATGTTGTACACAGAACATTTCGCAGCACAGTACCTGTCATAAGCTACAATCTCTATAAAAATTAGCTGTGGTTAATTCACATTCATTATTTAATTTAATCCTCACAATGTTAGCGTTATTACTATTCTTATTTACAGAAAAAGTTGAGACTCCAAGAAGTGAAATGGCTCACCAAAATTCACCCAGGGAGGGCTCTTTCAACTACCCCACTCAGGAAAGAACTAAAACAAACAAAAGGGAAGAGTTCTGGCTGGGGGCCACAAAAGCAATACCTGTCAACCACACAGCAATGACCCCAGACAAGGTAGGGGTGGAGAGGAGGATTCCAGAGACAAATTTTACCAACTTATGATAGTGTGTGAGACTGAGACATTGTCTAAGCAGGGCCCAAGCCAGGATGTTACAGTGAGCTCTCCACCCAGGCAACTCCACATTCCGTGATGGGGGTGGGGTTTCTCCTCTGCCCCGCTCAGGCTTTTGCACATAGCAGGTGCTCATTGAACATTTGCTAAGTGGCCTGGGTAATAAGACTTCTTTTTTATCTCTCCCCTACCCCCATAATTTGGAAGAATTTCCTTGCCCTTAAAATCATGAGGTAAAAGGACTTTGTCTCTTCCTCAATAAAAAAGAGTTGCGGGCGGGTGGGGGGTGGGGGGGGGGTGGTGTGGAGAATCTTCCCTGACAATTCAATTTTGTATAAAGTACCTGATGGATCCTGGCAATTATTCCATTAACTGTACTTTAAACAGCAGCTCTGGCCTCCCTTCCTTTCTCCTCCTCCTTCTTCCTACACTGAGGTCATGGTTCCTAATTTAGTCCATCATAATTTCTACCCACAGCAAGCTGATATCATCGCAAGCAAACACAGCCCCAGACTTACTCTAAGGCAGAGAGACAGAGACCCAAGAAAGAAAATGAAGGCTTATATTCATTCCTCCCTCCCTCCTCTGCCCAGTCACTTACTTCTTGTCCTAATGTGTCATGGAGCCTGCTCTTTTATAAAAAAATCAGAAGGACATTGCAGAGACACAGACTGAAATTCCCTTATTTTGACCGTATATTTTAATATATATATTTAAAATACAAGAGGAAGTGCAGATATTTCTGTCTTGTTTGCTCTAAGAGATTCATATATTTGAGTTGTTTTCATTTTAAAGAAAATATGAAAAACAAAAGACCGGAAGGGTTAAGTAATCACAGAACGGCCTGTCCTCATTAGTTGTGTGAAATCCCCACTGCATCACAGGGACAGCATGTTAAATCAATAGAGACTTGAGCTGTTAATTTCCAAAAAGGAAGAGATGCTTGAACTAAAATAGTCTATGTCGAGTCTCATGTCGAGTCTCTGCCCGTAGGGAACGGAAGCCCCTTTAATTTCAGGTCTTTCTACAATGAGGTAAGTTCCAGGAAGGTAATGAACCGCTTTACAAAATTTCATGCTCTTTTGTGGGGGAAGGAGGGAATACTTTGCTGACACAAAAGCTTTAGTTTTGTACAGCACTGAAATTACAATAAGGTGATAAGAGGTATAGGTGTACATACAGGTGTATATAGGTGAAATGTGATGAGGGTGGGGTGGGACTAGGGAGATGGGAGCACATCAAGGTCAGGAACAGGTAAACTTCTTGCCCTTTGTTACTTTTTATTCCATCTGCTCTCCTTCCCTGGGCTATGCCTCTGCACTCAATGTCAAGGAGAGGAGATGCCACTTTTACTTCTAACTGATCCACGGCCATCTTTTTTTTCCATTCCCTTCCAGGAAGAAGCTGAGAAAGAGACTGCTTACATTGCATAGACTCACGATCAATAACTTGAAAAAAAACGTTTTATTGAAATATTGTTGATTTACAATGTTGTGTTAGTTTCAGATGTACAGCAAAATGATTCAGTTATACACACACATATATATTCTTTATATATATATGAATATATATATATATATATTCTTTCTTCATGATCAATAACTTTTGATCGGGTTTGCATGATGAAATATTTGCAGGGTCTAGTGAGGACCAGAGTGATAAAATAAAGGGCAGATTTTACTAGAAGTCACTTCATGATACCACTTCTTGGTGGGTCTATTCCTTGTGAACTATAATAGGTGTCATCATCCTGATTACCTTGTACACATACAGACTGTGGAAGTCCACAGAGTGGACAACTAGGCAGTTTCCAAACAAATGTCAGCAGATCTAATTTTTCATGAGTTCCTCCCTTCCTTTTTTCTCATCCTTGTTTATGACCTCTTCAAGCTAAGAGGGTTCTGCAGCTGGCTGGGGACTTACTTCTTATCTAAAAAAAAATTCCTTACATTCTTAGAATGACCATGAGTTCTAAGCTTCCATCACTGAGTTTTTCTCCCAGAGAAGTGAACAGCAGGTCCCCGCTGGTTTCCCCTGTGCCATCAGAGTGGCTACGAAGAAAGAGAAGGTGTTCCTCCAGCCCGTCACTTCCCAAAGGACCTCCCTCTCCCAAAGAGCAGCTGGTCTCCTCTGGGGAGGGGCTGGAGAGGCAGGCTGGGATGTTGAGATCAGAAAGACTATGTCCATCAGCCTCATTTTTTTCTACCCTTGTCTCTCCCTGCTCCCTGCCACTTGGTCTGTGGATGGGCCCGCTCTGGTACTGAGCCAGTCCTCACCAGGGCAGTCAAGGGAGTAGCAGCCACCTACCACCTCCCATCCCCTCAGTGATGCTCAGCGGAACAGTCTGGGGGTATAGGAGCAAACTTGGTCCTTATCTGGCCTAAGAGGTATGGCACCTCCTCTATTCTAAAGTGTGATTCTCAGCCTTCCCTGCCTTAGAATTCTCTGAAGAGTTTTTTAAAATGCTCAGCCCTGGGTCTACTTTAGAGCACTTGAAACCAAATCTCTGGAGGTGGGGACCACGCAAGTGTGTTTTTAAAGCTCCCGAGTCAGAGAGGATGATGTGCTTCCTACTGTCCAACACCAGCTTCAGGCACTTGTCAAGCCTGCCCCTTGGAGCTGGGCCTGGAGTGATGGCCCTGTCATAGCCAAATGCTGCAGGCAATCTCACCGAGACCTCCCACGTTCACTTCTAGTCTTCCTTGTCTTGCTCTCCACCAGCCCTGGATGTCACCTTCCTCCTGCTCAGTTAGCACCTCCTCTAGAGACAGAGTCTGGCCTTAACTCCACTCAGCTCTGCCTCATCTCTGCCAGGATGGCCAAGGCCACGGTGACCCACAAAGGCTCTCTCACAGCTCACCACAAGCTCTGTTTGGAGCTTCTCTTCCTGCACTTTCTTCATCCAACATTTACTGAGCATCCATGATGTGTCAGACTCAGTGCCAGCTGCTTTGTATTATTACCACATTGAATCCTTATGACAGCTTATGAGGAGGTACTGTTTTTGCAGCTAATGAGACAGAGATCCCGAGATGATAAAAATCTTGCCCAGGGTGTCTCACTCCAGGTTTGGCTTTCAAATACAAGTCTGGCTGATTCCATAGCCCGTGGTCTCACACTGCTGTGCTGCTCCTCATTGATAGAGACCTGGTTTCTGCCTGGAAGTGCTCACAGTCTAGTCTGGAAGACACACAGTGGCGACAAGCATGAGGGAAGGAGGAGATTTGGGCTGTGGGAGGTGCACCTACCCAGAGAAGGAGTCCTCAAGAAGATAATACCTCGAACTGAACCCTAAAAGATGAGTCAGATTTACTCAGATGAAGAGAGTGAGAACCCCTCATACACAGCTGAGGACGCCAGAGAAATCAAGGCTTCCTCAGGGACCTGCAAGAAATTCAATACGGTGGGAGGATGATGTGGAGGAAAGGGGAAGAGATGAAGATGGACAGGCAGGCAGGGCAGGTCATGAGCCTTTAAGTCATGCTAGTAAATTTTGCACTTTATTCTCAGGACAATGGGTACCAATGAAGGATTTTAAGCGAAAGAGAGATAAAAATCAAAGCTGTATTTAGGGGGAAGGATTGGCAAAGGACACGCATGGCTGGAGGCAGGGAGAACAGTTAAGAGATTATAGTGCAGGTCCTCGTGAGAGGTGATGGTGACCGGAACTAAGACATTAACAGTGAAATGGCAAGGAGCGAAGAAAATTAGGAGCTATTTAGAAGGCAGGTGCAACTGGACTGATGAAAGACTAAATATGGTGGATGAGAAGAAGGAAGAGTCAAGAACGAGCCCCTTCCTTGAGATAAAGAACATAGGAAGAGGAGTAGGTTGGGGAAAGCTGGTGAGGTTTTTATGAACATGTAAGTGGAGGGGTCCAATGGGCAGCTGAATATGAAGGTCTGGAGTCCGGGTAAGGTGTCTAGACTGGAGATCTAAAATAGGAAGTCATCAAGGTGGTCACTGACTCCAAAGGTATAATTAGGTGTCCAGAGACAGTGGGTGGGGTGAGGAGGGCTGCATCAGCAATGACCACTAGAAGAGACCCCATCTTCCATCTAGAACTTGAGCCTTATTATTTGTGTGTGTGTGTGTGGTACGCAGGCCTCTCACTGTTGTGGCCTATCCCGTTGCAGAGCACAGGCTCCGGACACGCAGGCTCAGCGGCCATGGCTCAGGGGCCCAGCCGCTCCGTGGCATGTGGGATCTTCCCGGACCAGGGCACGAACCCGTGTCCCCTGCATCGGCAGGCGGACTCTCAACCACTGTGCCACCAGGGAAGCCCTTGAGCCTTATTTTGATCCCTAGACTGCTTATTCAAGGCCCCGATACCCTGCCTTCTGGCCAATTTCTCTCCCTGAAGGAAAACACACTCCTCTTGGTGGCCACATCCATTTGCTGATACCCTCCGTGAACATTCAGCTCTTCCAGAACTACATCTCTGCTGGATCTAATTCCTGCATGACTGCTGCTGCCTGGAATCTCTCCATGCTACATACCATCCAAATAGGACACTACAGTACCACTATTTGCCCAAGCTTTCTTTTCCCTTTGGCCACTGTGTCTTGAATAGACCAAGCACTCTTGTGGGGCCAGCCTCTGGAATCAGGTTAGTTCCTTCCAGCCCAAATCCCATACCCTAAGTGGGGTTTACTCTCCTTCCCTTATGGCCCAGGGCTGTGGCCTGATCCAGCATGCCTAACTTCACAGCCCATGGAACAGGAATGCTGGCTCCTGAAGATACTAAGACTGAGGCTGAAGCTGATGGAAGAAGCCTGGGGTGGGGGTGGGGCTCCTCAGTCTATCCAACTGCATGGAGCATGGGAAGAGGAAACACAGCAGAGGTGAACAGAATGGAAAAGTGGCACACCACTCTTTGCTCCCAAAGGAAACTTGCTGTCGAATACCTTAAATTAGAAGTCTCAGAAAAACGTGTTAGGGATCCCTGTTGCCCTGGCTGGCTTTGGGTGCGGTTCTTTCCAATAGAGGATGATTGGTGGAGTTTTTCAAGCCCTCTAATTCTCCTTGTGATAAGGTAGAATTAAAGCTGAAATGTGAGTTCATAAATTGCCTAGTTGGTGAATAATAGAGTCTAAATCTCCTCCAAAAAAGTTAAATACAAAATTATATTAAAATTCATAGCCATCTGCCAACAATGATCTAATTTGAAAACTGAATACATTAATTTTTAATCTTAGGTCAGCTTTCCCACTGCCACCTGTCCTTTCTTCACCACTTCCCCCATCAGACAGTCAATGTGTGCTTGGAGAACTCGAGACCGTTTTAAATATTAACTGGACCCACACATACCTAGGAAGATGAATCCATACACACGCCTTCTCTTCTTCCACCTATTATTACTAGTATAGTTGGTCATATATTTCTAAATGTAGTTCTGGTTAAAAATAAATACAGAAGCAGAAAGCCAAGGCTGCATTTGAGGAAAAGATACAGTACCACTGTTTCAGCATCTGTGAGAGCATCTTTCTGTTAAAAGTAGTGGTCACTCATATATACACTACCAAACGTAAGGTAGATAGCTGGTGGGAAGCAGCCGCATAGCACAGGGAGATCAGCTCGGTGCTTTGTGACCGCCTGGAGGGGTGGGATAGGGAGGGTGGGAGGGAGGGAGACACAAGAGGGAAGAGATATGGAAACATATGTATACGTATAACTGATTCACTTTGTTATAAAGCAGAAACTAACACACCATTGTAAAGCAATTATACTCCAATAAAGATGTAAAAAAAAAAAAAGTAGTGGTCACTGAGTTTGGGGAGAGATCCAGATGCTTCAAGGCTTTGTAGCATGTACTGTTTGACTTCCCTCCACAACTGCTCAGTTTGGGATGTAAAGAAAGTCTATAAGACAGGGTATAGGAATAGACACAGGCATGATAGACTCAGCCCAGTTATCACCAGGAAGCTGACGTGATCAAGCATCCTCCAAGAGCAGGCAGACCAGGGCTGAATCAGCTAAGTCAGGAAGCTGCTATCAGCATTTTGAGAGGCCAGCATACTTCAGGAAAGGAGCTCTTCTGATGGAGACCTTCTGCTGAATGAGCTCTTTTCTGGATGAATTGAACCATGCATATGTTTTAGTGAGGTTTGCTCTCTTCAACATTGGTGTTCTCATCTTCTACGGCAAACCCACTCACGCTTGGGGACAGGTATACCAGGGTTCCATGTACTGGCAACAGCACAGACCCTTATAGAGAGGACTAGGGACAGGGCAATGGATCCTGGCGATATGATAGACCATGTTCAGTGAAAGCAGAAGCCAAAAGATGGTTGCTACTTGTTCCACGCCATTCTAAATAGACACCTGGATGGTTCACAGTCCAGGCATCCTAAAGGTCCTGGATCCAAAGGGCAGCTAGCAACAGCATAAAGCCAAAAAGGAGAAAACAGGTCCTAGAGGCCACCATCTGTAAATGCTGCCCACCAGTAGTTTTAAAAGCTACTGAATTTGTGTTCACCTCTGTTGGAACCAGTGATGCCCCTGGGACCTTCTGAAGAAACCAGTGTTGGCTGTTTAATAATATGTGATATGTGACTCAGGAAACAATAGTGATGAGGGTTCAAATATTTACTTTTACGTGGCTCCTAGCAAGAAGCCATAAAAAATGAGCTGGAGCTAGGTTCTTAAATGGAGATAAAAACCTCTGATGGAAGAATGACCTGTTTTGGAAAAATAAAGCCGATGGTGGGAAACGGGCTATGCCTGTAGGCTGGAGTCTCCTTCTAGTAAGTCATGAGGTTGAGGGCATTCCAGGGCTGAAAACTCAGAATGTCAGCTAAATTTGGCCCCTGCAAAGAGAAATTAGGTCATAAGTGCGATACTTTTGACCAAAGGCACTGTAAAAGAGGAAATTTAAAGTAGTCACTAGTAAAAAAATTTTAAAAACCATTATTAACATCAGGAAAAACAAAAAGTAATAATGAAAAATAATAGTATACTACAATGCTCTGCTCTCCTTGCATGTGTATAATGATGTAAAAGCCAAATACTAATTTAACCAAAAATCATAATATATAATATGTAGGGAGAACTAGGGAGGTAAAACAGAGGGGATAGCTGAAAAGAGTGCTAAATCCTTATTTACCAAAACAGGAAGTTAATACATTTAAATTTGTTGAACCAGGGACTTCCCTGGTGGTCCAGTGGCTAAGAATCCGTGCTCCCAATGCATGGGGCCTGGGTTCGATCTCTGGTCAGGGAGCTAGATCCCACAGGCTGCAACCAGAGATCCCACACGTGACAACAAAGATCCTGCCTGCCGCAACTAAGACCCTGCACAGCCAAATAAATAAATAAATAAAATAAAATAAAATTGTTGAACCAAAAGAGAATAGCACATGCATATTATTTTAAATATAGCAATGTGTGAATGCCAGAAGAAATAAGACTAGGAGGGGTGGGAAGGAATGAGGAAACAAACTGCTGAATTTCATGAGTCTTTTAAGGCTATTTGATTTTTTAAATTATGTGGATGTGCTCTTTAAAACAATTTTTAAGTGGTCTTTCTCCAAAGGACAAGACGGAAAAGAACATCTTTACAGTCAAAAGTATGTTGAAAAAGCAAATTACTTCAAGCTCCAAATGCAGTTGATAAAACAGGAAAGCGTTAGTAAGTAAGAGTAAGGCCTATGGCACTCTTCACAGTTTGATAACAGTTAAGTTTAATAATAAGAGGACTTAATTTGTACCTAGATCTTACATGATTTTAAACCTTGTTATTGCTTATCTATTATAATATTTATGATAGAATTTTTTTTCTTTTTTTGGCTGCTTTGGGTCTTCGGTGCTGCACATGGGCTTCCTCTAGTTGTGGTGAGTGGGAGCTAATCTTCCTTGTGGTGCACGGGCTTCTCATTGTGGTGGCTTCTCTTGTTGCAGAGCACGGGCTCTAGGCACGCAGGCTTCAGTAGTTGCAGCACGCAGGCTCAGTAGTTGCGGCACACGGGCTCAATAGTTGTTACTTGCAGGCTCTAGAGTGCGGACTCAGTAGTTGTGGCACACGAGCTTAGTTGCTCTGCGGCATGTGGGATCTTCCCGGACCAGGCATTGAACCTGTGTCCCCTGCTTTGGCAGGTGGATTCTTAACAACTGTGCCACCACGGAAGTCCTACGATAGAATTAATTAAAACTTCCTTTAAAAAGAGGTAGTTTGGGGACAGGAACATACTGAGTGGATCATGTTCTGTATACCTACTTCTTTATCCACACAGGAAGAACTCCTAACTAGTGGGTCTGCACATCCATAAACATCATTGTTATTCATCAAGTACCAGCTACCTGAAGAGCAAGCGTATTGACTAGGAGGAATTGATCACCTTCTGTAAGACTTGAGACCATGACTGTCATGGATTTAATCTGTTTCTTTATTCCGAGCACTATTTCAGAAATGCTAAATGTAAAGGAATCTGTCCAAATATATCTTGGTGGCAGGTAACACCACTGAAGTAAAAATGCGGTCGAATGGATAACCAGTGTTGAGTGAACCTTCACCCTTTAACGCAGGGTGTCAAACTCAGTACTATTAACATTTTGGGTCAGATAGTTCTTTGTGGTAGGGGTCTAAACTGTGCATTGCAGGATGTTTAGCAGCATCCCCGGCCTCACACACTAGATGCCAGCAGCATCCCTCCTCCCCAGTTGTGACAACCAAAAAGTGTCTCCTGTAGCTCATCAAAGATTTAGGCTTAGTCTATGTTATTAACTCTGCAGCAAAGAACATCTAAACAGTGATTAAAATTTATTATACCACTCTGCATCTGATAACTGAGACATGTGAAGTGAGAAGAGGTTCTCCCTAAAGTATAATTAGGTTATGTAAATTACCTAAGTATTTTAAAATCTGGAATAAAACTGAAAATGAAAAGAATCCCATCATGACATCCTGACACACTGGTTAGGTCTTTCTCCAGGGAGGGGAATCTTTCTCCCAACATCTTCATAATCTCTGCTTCAGTTGAGTTTGCTTCAGCTTTCAAAAAACCTGGGGCAGAACCCATCAGGGTTTTCAGTGAGCAAAAGGCACTCCCGTGAGGCCCTGGCCAGAATGAGGAGGACTGGATCTGGGACATAAATAGCTGCTTCATCATCAAAGCCTCCTGCCCAAGAGAAGGCTTTCATGAGAACTCGGGCTCATTGTGTGAAAATTCAGATGACTGAACTATAATTAGCTTGATTAGTCAACATTTTAATTCATAGGTTTCTGGCTTTGACGTGCTCCTTTCTCACAGAATTAAAGCTAATAATTCTGGAATCGTAATTGGGAGCTGAGTGCCAGCTTGAAGCTTGGGGAGCTCCCTCGCTTCCTTGGCAAGCCCTGCTTCCAAGACTGCTGCTTCTTGGCCATGAATGAACCTGACCCAGGCACCTCTGCCTTGCTTCAGAGGACATTCCCCGAACACCTCCTCTCTGTGAGTGAAGGCCTCTAGCATTTAGGTTCTACATTTGCAGTGGTTGACATTAAACCGTCATGTCAGTGCCTCCAAAGCCTCCACACATAATAGGAAGATGACTTTTTTGGGATGTTGCTAAACAAACAATGGAGCAGAGGACTGGCTGGTTGTCTAGACAATAACCATCCTTCCTGCTTCAGGAATAAAATCTGACTGAAACAACCAGCTGTGGTGATTGTCTTCTTGGTCAAACATAAGCACATAAAATCATTCTGGTCAATGAGATATGATGATAAGTCTGCTGAGGGAATTCTCAGAAAGATTTCCTTGCATAAAAAGGCATATGAAGAGACAGTCCTCTTCTGCTATTGGATGCTGTTGTGTTTCCATGTGACACCTAGAACTGTGCCCACCATCTTAAAATCATGAGGAAGACTGTTTGCAGACAAGGCAGACAGGCTGGGGCTTCAGAACAGAGAAATGGAAGAATGTGTGGCCTCTCTGACATTGTTGAGCTATGGATCAGCCATCCCTGAAGCTACCTCTGGATTTCTTAAGTAGATGATAAATCTTCCTTATTGGTGCTAATCTCTTGGGACTAAGCTCTGGTCCCAAGTCCAATCCAGTTTGCTCAAGAGAGGACTGATTCTGGTAAAGGTTTGGAAAGTGTTGTAGACTGGATTTAATTTTCTGGAGACACTGCAGGACATGGATGGGGAAGGGTGGGGGTTTCTTCTGCCCAGGACCCTATCAGGGCACTGCCTCTCCTTATATGTCCATGTCCAAGAAGATGAATAGGGCTTCCCTGGTGGCGCAGCGGTTGAGAGTCCGCCTGCCAATGCAGGGAACACGGGTTCGTGCCCCGGTTCGGGAAGATCCCACATGCCGCAGAGCGGCTGGGCCCGTGAGCCATGGCCGCTGAGCCTGTGTGTCCGGAGCCTGTGCTCCGAAACGGGAGAGGCCACAACAGTGAGAGGCCCGCGTACTGAAAAAAAAAAAAAAAAAAAAAAAAAAAACATGAATAAATCCCATTCCTTCCTTCCCTTGTAAAACAGGAATAATAAGGGCCAGTGGACCATACAAATGCAGAGATGAATGTCAGCATCTGACTGCTGGGAGCTCCCAGGGCTGCGAGGTCAGACAGACTAGAGGTCATTCTTGCACCGACTCCAGTGTTTCCCCTTGGCTCCCCATCTTTTCTCCAATTCCCATCAGCCTCGTGCATCTAATGGTTACTGAAGACGGAATTTTCTTCACATTTCCTGAGGCACTGTGAAGAACCGATAAATGAGCTAATCTCTGCACACCATACACCCCGAGAGCTCTCGGGTAGCAAGCTTGCTGCCACTGCACGCTGACAAACTTGGAGTGGAAGGTGGAGATCCAGGAGAGACCCACGGAAGCCGAGGCAGGAAGATATGTCGACATGAAGAGCGTCATCTCACGGGGCCAAATGCGGCTGCGAGCCAAGGACGATGGTAAGCTGACCATTAGCTGAAGCAATGTGGAGCTTACTGGATGACCATGAGAAGAGAGGTTTGGGGGAGCGGTAGGGAGTGCAATGCCAATGGATTGTGCCGAAGAGAGAACAGGAGGGGAAGAAGTATCTACAGACAGCTCTTTGAACTTTTACTGTAAATGGAATCAGAGAAATGGAATCGGATATGAAATCAGAGGAGAGCTTCAGATAGGAGATATTAGAGCATCTTTATATACCTATGGGAACAGTCCTTTAGAGACAGAGAAATTGACAGTGCAGGAGAGAAAAGTGATATTTACAGAAGGGAAGCTTTTGGGAAGGGGAGAAGAAGAAGGTTCTTCATTCTCTTAGTGTGAGATCTTTCTAGTAACTTTATTTGCTCTGCTTCTGATGGACATCTGCTCTGTGTGCTCTTAAGTAGCAGTCTTATCCAGGACAGAGCCAAGAGGTACTGATTGGAAGGGTTCCATGCTCTGAGTCTCCTTTGGGATTCCATATTTCTCCCAGGATCCCAGCTATGGCAATCTGCTTCACACAGTTCGCTTCCTGATTTCCCACTGCATCATTTCCAAGGGCTGGGGATGATGAATCTGACCTGAATTTCTCAAAGGTCGAAAAATTCATTCCTGAGCTCCTTTAATGTGGGACAGACATTACATTTATCGAGTAATTTACCGTTAAGAACACACCTTATAGATGGGGAAACTGAGGCATGGAAATGTTAAATGACCTGCCAGAGGTCATACACGTGGTAAGGGGAAGAGCTGGGACTTGAACCCAGACAGTACAGCAATGGGAGCCCCTCTCCTTATCTTCCCCACACATTCTGCTTCCTCCCTTTAGCTCTTCTGCCAGAAGGCCTAGTATTCCTTAAACCAACAGAACTGCTTGTGGTCTGTCTTGACTCAGGAAGCCCGTAGTTTTGGGGGTAACCTCCCTCTGCAGTGCCACACACACACACACACAAACATTCTGAAGCCTTTCAAATGACAGGTCTTGATTCACCTGCAACTGTCCTATACCCATGAGGAATGCTGCCCACAAGGGGACAGGGGCCTCTGAGCTGCTGCTTTCCTGACTTCCTATTTATATCAGGCCAGACCTGGGCAGGAAACAGATGGCAACTCAAATTGGGTAATTTGAGGAGAGTGTTGAATAAAGGGG
The DNA here is from genome assembly GCF_963924675.1 of Phocoena phocoena. NCBI lineage: Eukaryota > Metazoa > Chordata > Mammalia > Artiodactyla > Phocoenidae > Phocoena > Phocoena phocoena. Next base: position 54,252,603 of record NC_089232.1, read on the forward strand.
CTATTTACAAAGGTGTGGGCAGGATGTAGGGAAACCACAGAGGTAGCGCAATAAGTAACAGCTACTTGACCACCCCTAGGCCTGAAGTGGGGAGCAGAGATGCGGTCACCAGAACCTGGAGAGAGTGCCCTGTGTGATTAGAGCCACCTGATAAGAGCTCTGACCATGCGTCAAGGGACACAGCCCTCCTACAGGTGCTTCCCCCTCCCTCTGCCCTCCTGCCTGAGATACCCACTGGTAAACCCAACTAGAAGCCTAAGGGTAAGGGAGCCCATTGATATGGTTTGCAGCACAGAGCAGGGTGGAGAATGGTGGAGAGTGACCTAAGAGGGCAAACAGAAGTTTCTAGCATACTATGTAGAGAGATGGTAAAGAGAATGGCTCTGGAGCCAGGCTGTGTGGGTTCAAGTGACAGCTGCCTGTTACTTACAGGCAAGTGACTGTGAGCAAGTTACTTCATCTCTCCAGGCATCAGTATCCTCAACCGTAAAGGGGGGATAACACCAGCCTCACAGACTTGTAGTGAGGGTTAACGCTTAGTTCATCTCTTTTAGAGGTAACATAGGTAAAGCACTTAACATACAGTAGGCACTCACTAAATGCTGGTTTCTTTCTTCTCTCACCTCCTTCAGGTAAATGTGTGGGGATGCGATCCTATACTTGGTATGTGGCATTATAATATACACTCAATAAATATTGCTTGATTGATGATTGAAGGGCCCTTTTCTTCCTTGGAGGTCTCAGAACATCCTGCAAGTGACACGTCCACTTGGTCCTTGGAAGCTGCAGCAGTTACTGTGGCTTACAAAGTTCTTGCTTCCTATATGGGAAAGGAATCTGAAAAAGAATGGATATATGTATATTTATAACTGAGTCATTTTGCTGTATACCTGAAACTAACACAACATTGTAAATCCACTATACTCCAATGTGAAATAAACATTAAAATAAATTAATTAAAATGCATACAAAATCTTAAAAACAAAAGTTCCTCCTGACATGATTCTGTCTCCATTCCTCAACTGTTAGAAGGTTACTAGGGCATTTGCCCTATAATGTATTAAGTTGTACATTTGTTTTATGCTGTTGTCTGTATTTGTTTTATAAACAATTAAAAAGTTTTTAAAAATCTTTTAACATTTTTATATAACTGTAAAAAATTTTAAATTTTCATTGTTTGCTTTCTCTTCATTTGCTCCTCCCTGCGATTAGGATGGATCTGAATTATCACCAAATTCTTAACACAAGGCATTTAAAAAGGTGATTTTACTGGTGATAAGTGGACCTGGGGCAACTTATGTCTTCCTAGCCACAGATTTCTTCCTATCCACAAGTGTGAGAAACTGAAGCTGGATCTAAATGCTTGCCCTGGATGTATACCGGGAGGTTTACATGATTCTTGTTGACTGGCTCCAAATCCCTGATCTTAGATGCCCTGTTTGACCCTGAGCAAGCAGCTTCCTGCTTCTCCCTCTCTCGGCCTCCTTAGGACCTCCAAGTGCCTGGAGTGGGGGGCTCCTGTTCTCCACCAAGCATCTCTGCCTTTGTTGCCAGGCCCTGTCCCCAGCACCACCCTCAAGTAGACGCCAAAGCGGAGGAATGTTTTTCCGAGCCATTTACCTGGCATTCTCCCTTTCTATTGCTCTGTCTCTTTCAATTCTTCTTTCATTATGCGCTTTCAAACCGGAACAAAAAACTCCCTATGACTATAAACTCTACTAGACTTGAAGTTCCACAGTGGCAGGAACCATGTTTTTTCATGTCTTTATAACCTATATAGCCTGTCTGAGTAGTTGACACAGATTAGGAGCTCAAGAAATGGTTGTTGAATGGAACCGAATTGACTTTTCCTTCCCTTCCTGGCTGCATGAAAACTATCTATTTCTCCAGGCCAGCGTGATTACTCTGCTGGATTGCACACTGCTTGAGGGAGAGGGACTTTGCCCTCTCTGGTAGTTGGTTTTCTGCGGCAGCGGCAGCAGCAGCAGGAGTGTGTAAAAGGATGAGTGAGATAGGAGGTGGTTGGGGAAAACAGGTACTTAAGAAACTTGGAGGCCCGTTTATTTTTTACATTACTCTATAGATTTTCTTTCTTTCCCTTAGCGTAAGATGCATCTACTCTCTTCTTGTAAGGGATTAAGGAATTCTATTCATTTATTTTACCTCTTGTACAGTCACAGACAAACTCCCAGTTCCTTCCATCCCCTACCCACCAAAGCTGGTACAGAAAGAGCAGAGATCCCAGGGCTTCTGAAGGTCTTACTTTTGCAAAACACACACAGAACTTGGACATGAGAGAGTGAGCTAGGCCATTCAGCTCCTCTGTGCCTCACCTTTCCTCACCAGTAGCTGGGTAGCGTAGAAGTAATAAATAAGGAGTAATAAGTGAGGCTTGTTGTTAGGATGAAAAGCTCCAGCCCATGAAACTTGTGATTCATAACAATGAGATATTCAGATCCAATTTCTGGGTGAAGGCAACTGAAATAGGAGCCTCCCAGTCCCTGAGCTTCAAGGCGTCTCCCCACAATGTATCAGGACACAAATTGACCAAATCAGCCGTTTTCCTTATTTCTCCAAGTTCCAAAGTCCAAATGCTTTCCTGCTGAGTAGTTATTTTACAAGGAGGAAGGGGAAGTAAAAAGGCAGATTCTGTCTGAGGGCTCTCAGCTGGCTTTGGCGATGACTCCCCTCTGTCCCTAGTTAACGCCACCCTCGTTCGGCTCCAAAACTACAGTGACCCCAAAACAAGTCCATACCACAGACCAACGTGCTGCTTTCCCATCTCCTAAAGATGAAATTCCAAGTTTTTGCAAATAAATACTCCCCGCAGCAAAATCTCACTGTCAAGAAGGACATCATCCTTGTCCCGAAGCCCACAAGAAGGGCCTTTTGCCAAAATGAATGGGAAATCATTGGCCCAATTAACATCCTGTGATCTTAGATCTAAAAATGACCCGGAGCCGGGTAAACAAGGTGACGTAAGCGGCTGGGCCGGGAGTAGCTCTCTACTGCCACCTGGAGGACAGCGTCCTCAATGGCGCGGAGGCTCCGTGCTGCGGGAAAGTGGTCCTCAGCCGGTGGAAGGAACCGGTGAAAACGGGAGCGAGCTGTAGAGACGCGGGCAGGGGAAGGAAAACACAGAGGGGCCTAAAAAGATAGGAAAGAAGCTGCACCGCGACCTCAGCTAGAGGAAAACGAGGTCTGTGTAATCCAGGCCATAAGACATTGTGGCGTTGACCCTGATGGCTTCCTCCTGGGAACATTCCTTTTATAAAGCGACTCGGGCATCATGAACTCTCGCTAGAAAAAATTATGGTTAGAACTACGTGGGGATGGGATCTCCAACGCCGGAGACCCTTGATAAAAGCAATCCCCAGTTTCTGAAAGGAGACACAGTGGCGTGGATATTCTAAAAACAAAGGGTCACTGGATTTTCTGTTTTATTTTGAGCGTCACCGTGACTTGAGTGGGGGAGGGAGTGAGGAGTGTAACAGTCCTAATTTACTTTCTCGTCAGGCTAATGTGAGAATGAGGCTGCGGAGCTTTAGCATTACGCAACCAGCATGCTGGGAGATGCCCTAGAAATGTGCTGGGGGCTAGGAGAAGGTCAGCCGCGTCCTTATTACTTTCTTCCTGTAGTTGATCCACAAAAGGAAAACAAAGAGTTGATTTTTAATTTGATGAAAACAAAAACCGCTTTACTTTTGGACTAGTTGGTTTTTGCTGCGTTGTAAAACCACCTCAAAATCTCAGTAGCTGAGGACAACGTACATTTATTTTTCTTGTGAATAGGTCTGCAAGGCAGCCTTGGTCTGATCCCAACTGGTCTCACCTGGGCTGGCTGAGCTAGGCTAGACTCCAGGCTGACACAGGTCTGCTCCTCTTATTTCCATTTCCAGACCCAGGATGGAAGGCGAATGGCTATCTGAGGCATGCTCCTCTCCTGGCATAGGGTGGTCAGTTCAAGAGGCCAAGTCAGAATAGACAAACACGTTTGAGCCTCTGTTTGTGTCCTGTCAGCTAATATTCCATTGGGTAAGGCAAGTCCAACATCACCTGTGGGAGGAGGGGAGGGGGATAAACTCTACTCTCCTAAACTGATCCACACCAGAATTTAACCAGTGAGTCATTGTCTGCTCACTGGAGACACCTGCTTCTTGTGAGAGAACTGCAAAGTGAGGATGGCCAAGATAATCCTTATGCAGTATTGGTGGTTTCCAACATGAATTCAATATTGCCTAATAGACACTTCAATTTCCTTTTCACTTCTATCCCTATCTCCTTTTATGCCTTACACTATGACATTCAGTGTTCATAATGGACAAGGGACACAGTACCCTTGTGCGTGTCTTGTCTACTTGTGACATTATGTTGTTCTGTCTCATGACAGGCTTTCCTTAAAACTCCCTGTGCCAGAACGGCAAGGACTTACCCATGCAAGTGTCACCTGTGGAATGAAAACAACAAGGAGAGGTTCTTGGAGGAGGCAGCATAATAGGTCGAGAAGAACCTGGGTTTCTAGTCCTGATTTTGCCAGTATTGTGATTTGGAAGGTCAGCAGAAGCCAACAACCAGGTGCCTTTAAATTAGCCTTACTGAGTAGCTTGGACTTTTAATCCTGCACGCTGGTACAACAGGGTTAGATCAGAGTTTTTGAAAAACCTTTTTGGCAGCAGTGTGGAGGGTGGATTGAAGGAGAAAAATTGGATTGGAGGGAAGGAGATAAGTTAGGATATAGTCCAGGTGAAAGGTGATGAGGACATTGACCAGGAATAACGCACTGAAGATGGAAAAAGGGGATGAAGAAAGAGCCTTTAGAAGCAGAACTGACAGGAAGGACTTCAAGGCAATTAAACATAAAGAGAAAGGGAAAGAGAAAGGAAATGGGAGTCTAAGATGAATCTAGGGTCCAGAGTCTATCGCACAAATAGAGTTAAATATTATGTCTCAAAATCTTTGTTACAGCTGCATAAATGTATGTATGTATGGGTTGGCAGTCTTTGTAAAATGTATCTCTTTCCAGGGCTGGTAAAAAAAAAATATTAAAAATGGAGTATATCAGTGTTTCTCAAACTTAAGTCATTTACATATCACATTCAGAATTTCTGCCATATTCAAATAATACCTGCACCATTAATTGCTTACTATTGTTCTTAAGTGAAGTCACTTTTTTACACAAATAGTTACTGCAGGCTCATCCTTAAAAAACATAAAATGAAATCATGATTGTGATTTTCCAGTTATGTTTTTTATACATACATTTGTTTCAATAACAAATACAAGGCCATTAGAAAAGTTTAATCTATCGGTATACTACCTATTTCCCTTATAATACTTATTTCCCATGCCTTCAGTTGTGGGCAGGCTAGACTGAGGGAACCCTTGGCCTGCGTGAGAACGGAAGCCACTAGGCTTGTACATAGTTTGCTTTCTTTGCCCTCCTCTTGGTTCCCATTCAGATTGTATCATCGTCCACTCCTGGATGGCAGGTCTGACCTTTGCATCCATTGTTGGCAAGGCCTGGCCCTGCAGGCAGTGACCTTTAACGGATCTGGGCTGGAGGTTGTCATCCAAACAAATGGGGGTTGACCTGGAATGTCTTTTTAACTCAGTGCCTCACTTCCCAAGCTTCTGAAGGCTGCTGTAAGAGCAGCCAAACTAGATGAGCTGGGTCCCTGGAATTCTGCAGCCAAGAGTGCAAATGGAGCCTTGGGATGTCCCTTTGCTTCTCCAGTGCTCTCGGTGATGAATTCCCAGGGGCCACACATGCAGGTCTGAATGGGGAGGGCCGCAACTTGATCTTCTTTTGTTTACATTTGATGTATAAAGATCTCTATAGATGGTTGTCAAGGTAGAGTGGAATTAATTCTGTACTAACGGGTTGGATGACATGAGTCATGTCACTGAACCTCTCTGAGCCTGTTCCCTCCTGTGTAAAATGGGGCATTGGGCTGGTGACCTCGAAAGTGTCTTCATCTAGCATCTTAGTGTGCTCAACAGTTCGGGGACAGTTGTGTTCAAGTCCTTGCCCATTTTTTTTTAAATAGGACTATTTGTTCTAATACATAAAACATTACGGTCACTGTACGTAAATGTTGTATGTGTATTTCATCTTATTGTTTCATCCTTGTTTCTGTGGAATAAAGAGATTTTTTCTCCCCTGTGGGGATATTTTGACTTAAAAAAAGCCCCAACTGACAATCTTTTCCTGAGGGTTTCTATTTAAAAAGATCTTCCTTACTCCAAGATTATAAAAATACACACTCAGTTTATCTTTCGAAATTTTAATGGATTCCTTTATTTTATTTCTAATTGTAGATCTTTTAAAATGTATTTTATATAAGAGGTGAGATGGAGGTTCACCTTTATTTTCTTTTCAAATAGGTACCTCATTTATTGAATAATCTATCCTTTTCACACAGATTTGAAATACATCATCTTTATGAAATTTTTTTTAATTTTCAAGTATATATGCTATATACTTATAGTAGTAAAAGCTATTGCCAATTCTTCTATGGCATATTTTAACTCTTGTAACTAATGGAATTATTATTTTTATTTATTTATATTTTAAAACTATAGCAACAATATTTACTCCCAACCTCACTGCAGCCATTTTAAAGCATTTAAAAACTTAACCAGAAATGGTCACTCTAATGAGTGTCAATATATAAAAGCTCTCAAAGGAGCAGACTTCCCTTTTCTGTCATGGTAATTAGTAGTGGTAATCATAGCAATTAGTAGAAATAAGATAGGAATCATAACTGTAAGGAACTAAGTTTGTATGATTTTGGAGAAAGTAGGACTAGGACCTAGGGAGGTTATTCCAGAGACCAGGGTTTCTGTGCAAAACTAGAAAGTTAGAGACATTTTCCCCCCAGGGTGCCCCCTCCCCACTCCAAGTACCCACTGTTCTCTGCTCCTCTCTACCTCACTTCATCTCTTAGAATCTCCTCTCAGCTCTTCATTCACACTGAGGTGTTGATGACTGGTTCCTAGCCAACACAGCTATTCCCACTAGAGCGTGAGGTATGTGGAAATTAACTTGTGACCAATAATAGAATGCTGAAGTTTGAGGCACTTTACTAATAATTCTAAGTTGACTCAATGTTCCCACGGAAATGAGTGCACCTGATCTTATTTGCATACTTCTTTTGTGAGAGAGAAAAAGTTGTGTTGGTAATTGTCTGGACCTCTTTGTCACAGTCCGTGGGGATATAATGATGTGCCATTAATAGCTGAGGCCACTTCAAGTTGCCATATGAGGTGAGTTCAGCTTATATGGCTGCTTTCATTTTCTTTTTAATGTCATCCAGGGATAAATTTTTAATAAGTTCATCAAATCTCTATTTCAAGGGAGGAAGTACGATACTGGAAACATACTTGTTACTAAAGTTACAAAAATTATCATTACATAATGAAAGACATAAAGCAGTGACACAAATGAAATGCATGCTACTATTATTCACACTGGTTCTCAGTAAATACTGTTGAATGAATGAATAAATGAATATTTTAAACCTACTAAAATCTGTGTTTATTTGGCTAATAAATGAAATAGGGCTTGTTGATACTTTTCTGAAATATTTACTCACTTTTAATCAAATCTGTGGTACAAAAACAGTACTTTCAGAAAATGTTTTTCGAAATAGAGTTTAAGATTTTTTTAAGTTATTTTAATATATTTTTCATCATAAAAATATCGATTTTTAGGAGCAGAACAAAAGTCCTAATTGATGAAATGAGACACACAGAACAAGAGCATGGTAATGTTCTAGGGTATAAAGAAGTGGCAACTGTCTTCTAAATATTGTATAGGATCCCTGGCTTCAGGAATATCTTACCTTACTATGTAAAATACTTCTATGAATACCTTATCTACTTGAGACAGATTTTCAGTAGTGTTTGCCTTATTTCTTTGCCTACTCCCCTGAAGTTATTTTGTTTGTTAAATAAAACAAAACTGGGTTCTCTGATAGAAGTAAGTTTTTGTCATCCAAAGTGAGGAAAATGTGTGAGAAACAAAAATTTGAGAATTGGGATTCTTATGCTAATGTTCCCACTGATACACACACACACACACACACACACACACACACACACACACACACACACACGATTCAGAGCCTTAAACTAGAGGAAGGAGGCCCCAAGAGTAAAACTGAGGCAATAGCCAACAGGCTGAACCTCTGAAACCACACCCTGTAGGCAGCACCCCACCCCTCGTCCACTTGCAGTCAGCCCTGCTGCTCTGTCTTTTATGTTCCATGTGTCATTCCTGATTGCTGGAAGGAAAGTGGAGTTGGGACCATTATTGGGAGCCAGTGACCAGATGGGCTGCTTTTGCCAATTGAATAGAATATAGACAACACCCCCTCCTCAGCCTGCCATCAAAGAGGAGGATAATTGAGGTCTCCCTGGCCCACGGGAGACATCTAGTATTCACCTCAGGGTCCCTTCCAGGGGGTTCATTGACTTGGGATTTCAGTTCCTACTCCCCAAACAGTTTTCCGGGCAACAAAAGGTTTTTCAGTCCTTTTAAATTCATCTCAGGATGCAAACTATGCAGAGCAGTCAGGATAGAAACCACGTGAGCAACAAATAACAAAGCACTGATTGCATCTAGTGGGCATAGGGTTTCAGTGACTTCATGTTGGCTGACTATAGGCAAACACTTGGTGTGCTGTGTGTGCCAGGGAGAACCATGATGCAATCATCCCCTCCCCTTGATGTAAGGGGGAGGGCCAGGGTCAGAAGGGGTGTGTGTGTGTGTGTGTGTGTTTACTAAGAGATCAGACTACAGAGATTTCAGTCAATGGTAAAGCCAAAGGGTCTAGTTTTGCACTCCTAACTCAGGCAGAGCTTTTGTTGGTCAGTGATTAACTGTGGCATTTTCCCCAATGTGAGTGGACTTTCTTTTTTCCCTTTCTGCAGATGAATTTTGAGATGTTCTTCTCTCCTAGGCCTGACAGAAGTTGCTGCATGACAAGGAAGTCTGATTTCAGGAACGATCTATTTCTCCTCCACCCTCATTCAACTTGTCTTGCTGCCCTAAAGAAAGAAAGCTCCACAGCCCACCAGGGGAAGCATAGTGTATGCCCAGAATGAGAAGAGTCTTTAGGGGCAACTTGAAGCCGTGGCTCCTTGCTCCTTGCTCTCCCAAAGCTGGGAACACATTTTACCTATGAGGGCAGAAAACAATCATAATTCTCCATCTCTGTAGAGGGACAGCAACACACACTCTCCAATCAACAAGGAATCTATGAACGTCTGAATTTTCTTTGAGTCTGATGAAATGAGTTTGATGGGGTTCAGGACACACTACCCCAAAACATGGTAAGGGGCATTTTTATATCCAAAGACAGAGGGACACAGAGAAAAATCTAAATGAACAGGACTTGCTAAGTTTCCCATAGTTTACTACTCTTAGCTCACACCCTTTTGTCCCATCACATTTTCCCACAACTTTCCACTTTTCATCAGACCTAGCCTAAAAATGCTCAGGTTTCACCATTCTTTGGGTCTTTTTTTCCTTATGAAAACTCTTATGTCATGTAAATTTATATTAAATAAATGTCTATGCTTTTATCTTGTTAAAATGTCTTTTGTTTCAGAGCCCCAGCCAAGAACCTAGAAGGGTAGGATGAAAAAAATTTTTTTTCATCCCTTACAAGTTGTTAGAGCAATAAGCACTGCTAATTTTATATAGGTACTTGAGTGACAAACTACTGTGATTTCCATGGTATATTCCCAGCAAAATTACCAAAAAGAAGATAAACATAAACCTCTAGACAATGAGAAAAGCCTTAGATGATGGCTTGGGATTACTGGGTGGAGGAATACAAAAATATCCAGCAGGCAACAAGGTAAAATTCACAATGTCTAGGACCCAATCAAAGATTTCCAGGCACACAGAGAAGCCAAAAAACATGACCCATAAAAAGGAAAATAATCAATCAAAACTGATCCAGACTGACACAGATATTAGAGTTAGCAGAGAAGGACCTTGAAACAGTTATTGTAATTGTATTCCGCATATTCAAAAAATTAAGGGAAGAAAGAGAAGATATTTTTAAAAATCCAAATCAAACTTCTAGCTGTGTCATCTGATATGAAAAATAAACTGGATGGGAATAACAGCAGATTATTAGACATTACAGAAGAAATATTACTGAACTTGAAGATATAGTCAAAAAATGAAAAATATATATCCAAAAAGAAATATATAGAGAATAAAAATAAATACATAAAAAGAGCATCAGTGAACTTTGGGACAACTTTGAGCAGCCTAATATATGTATAATTACAGTCCCTGAAAGGGGGGAGGACGAAAAACCTATTTGAAGGAATGATGGCCGAAAATTTTCCAATTTGATAAAAACTACAAGTCCACCAGTCCAAGAAACCCAGTAAATCCCAAATACAAGAAAAATGAAAACTACACTCAGAACCTTTAAGGATTGAGTGAATATACATTTATTTACTCTATATATGTAAAACGGGACATGAATTTAAAATAAAATAAAATGAAATAATCTGTCCTCTACTAGCAGAGAAGTCCTTAGAGGCCCCTGACTATCTTCATGGGTATTGTGGAGGAGTCAAGAAAGTGCACAACTGTTCCTGTCCTCAAGTAGGTTTTAAGCTACCTGGGCATACTAATGTAGGATACACTACACAATATCCATCCACAATATCCATCCTCCCTCCTTCCATTGCTGGCAGAACCCCAGTTGTGCCCAAATATCCACCTCTTTTCCACATGAGTCCAGAAGGAAAGACTCTATCCTTGATCCAGGAATGAATCTTGATTGATTTAACTCAGTCGTGAGGTTCTCATTCCCCTTGACAGTAATTGACATGAGGGTAACTATCTGACCCAGTTCTGACCAAGAGATATGGGGGTAAATGTGCTGGAGGATTTCAGAGAAAGATTCTTGGCTTCCAAAAGAGCCAAAAAGAAGAGACAAACTCTTCTTCCTTTGGACATGGATGTGCCTGATGCCTGGAACTTCTGTACTCAATTTTTGACTAAGCAAGGACCAGCCTGATGTCAGAGCCAATATCCTGAGGATGACAGGACGGTGAAAAGAATTTGGATCTTTGATGATATTGTTGAGCTGCTGAATTAACCAGTCCCGAAGCTCCCATACCAGTGAATTTTTTCTTGTATGAAGTAATACATTTCCTTATTGTTTAAACTAATTTGAATTCAGTTTTTTGTTCTTTGCAGCCCAAAATATTCTACCAGCAATAATTAAATAAGTACCTAACTAATTCTATCACCATGGGCAGATAACTGTTCTCTAGACCTCACTTTTCTCCCATGGAAAGTAAAGAACTTCCATGGAAAGTAAAGAATATGTACAAAACAAATTCTACAGTCCCTTTTAGCCCTGACCAATTTACCTTATATGTAACCGATTATTCCAGGCAGTCAGTAATAATCATGTGTGTGATTCGGAAAAGAAGCTCTATGATTCAGCAATTTATCTTCTAGGGGTATAACCAAGAGAAATTAGTGTATATGTCCACCAAAAGACATATATAAGAATATGCATATATATTATGAATACATAGTATCCAAAATCTGGAAACAACCCTGTATTAGCCAGAGTTCTCCAGAGAAACAACCAATAGGACATATACATACATATATTAAGAAATTTATTTCAAGAAATTGGATAATGCAACTGTGGAGGCTGACATGTCCGAAATCTGTAGGGCAGGTCAGCAGGTTGGAAACTCAGGCAGGAGTCAACACTGCAGTCTTTTTTTTTGGCTGAGCCACGCACCAGGGAATTCCCAACACGGCAGTCTTTAGGCAGAACTTTTTTTCTGGGAAACTTCAGTTTTTTGCTCTTTAGGGCTTCAACTGACTGGGTAAGGCCTTTCCCACATTATCAAGGGCAATCTCCTTTACTTAAATCAACTGAGTGTAGATGTTACGACATGCGCACATTACCTTTACAGTAACACCTAGATTAGTGTTTGATTACATAACTGCGTACTATAGCCTAGTCAAGTTCACACATAAAACTAACCATCACAGGGCTTCCCTGGTGGCGCAGTGGTTGGGAGTCCGCCTGCCGATGCAGGGGACGCGGGTTCGTGCCCCGGTCTGGGAGGATCCCGCATGCCGCGGAGCGGCTGGGCCCGTGGGCCATGGCCGCTGGGCCTGTGCGTCCGGAGCCTGTCCTCCGCAACGGGAGAGGCCACACTAACCATCACAAACCCAACATTCATCCACAGGAAAATGGATAAATAAATTGTGGTACGTTCATACAAAGGAATACTACATTGCAATAAAAATAATAAAATGCTGTTAAATGACAATATAGATGAGTATCATAGACAAATATCACAGGGCGAAGAAGCCAGATACAAAACTACATACTATATTATCCATTTATATAAATATTAAGAACAGACAAATTAACAGATGGTAATAGAAGTCTAATGAGGATTATGGACTGGTAAAAGGCACAAGGGAAACTTCTGAGTGCTAGAAACCTTTGATATCTTGATCTGATGGCCATACAGGTAATACACAAAAATTTATTGAACTGTACAGTAAAATTTATTACAGATTAACACTTAAAATATAATCTATCAAAAAAACTAAAGAAAGAGTGCCACAGGAATCTAGAGGTGGGAGGGACCATTCTGATCTAAAATGACAATGGGAAGGCTTCACGGAGACTGTGGGCTTGAGCTGGCCTTTGAAGGGTGAGTGGAATCTGAGAGACAAAGAGGAGAATCAAAGTTATGGCAGAGGAAATGTATAAGGCATGGCCAAGGGATGATTTCTTTTTCCCATTTAGGATGTCACTTTCACCCAGGAAACATAATGAAATAAATACAGTACATCAGAAGCAATGTAGAGTAGCAGTTATGAGCATAGCCTTTGGGGTCAGAGATCTGTGGATTTGAATCCTGGCTCTGATGCTTTCTGGTTTGAATGAGTGTTTTGGACTGGCTTTCTCACCTGTGAAGTACGTACTTGTGGAGAGATTTAAACACAAAAATATGTGTGATGTGCTTAGCACAGTGCTTGCACACAGAGTAAGCCCTCAATAAATGGAAGTCATTACTACTAGTAGTACTTCTATAACTGCCAGTCTGGGCCATCTGGTCACCTTCACTTGAGAGTGGTACTGTCCAAGGGAAGAGGAATGGCCAAATGATCTCTTTGGGTCCTTTCAAGCCCTCAAATCTATAAAAACTAACAAAACCCAAATGACCAAATCAGAGCAGACAAATGACTGAGGTTGTATTCTTTCAAGCCATATTGATATCATTTCCCCTTCATAGTCTAGTCCTTGGTCATTGCTAACTATACTCCTTGACCATGCCAGCATACACCTCTGTCCTGGATAGGAAGACGTAGGATAGCCTAGGCTCTAAATGATCTTACATGTTGGTGGTCACACACACATTCACACAGAATCCTGAAGAATGTATAAAAGTCCTTTACTTTGGGTGTTCACCATACATAATCTCTTTCGAGACCACAAGGAGAGTTAGCGATGTAGGAGCATTCACCTGTTTTTCCTCAGTAATAACCTTCAACCTTCCCACACCCTGCCACCTAATTGGTTTTTTTTTTTTTTAAGTTGAGGCAAAATTTACATGACATAAAATTAGTCATTTTAAAGTGCAAAATTGGGCTTCCCTGGTGGCACAGTGGTTAAGAATCTGCCTGCCAATACAGGGGACATGGGTTCGAACCCTGGTCTGGGGAAGATGCCACATGCTGAAGAGTAACTGAGCCCGGGTGCCACAACTACTGAGCCTGCGCTATAGAGCCCGTGAGCCACAACTACTGAGCCCATGAGCCACAACTACTGGAACCTGCGCACCTAGAGCCCATGCTCTGCAGCAAGAGAAGACGCCGCAATGAGAAGCCCACGCACCGCAACGAAGAGTAGCCCCCGCTCGCCGCAACTAGAGAAAGCCTGCGCACAGCAATGAAGACCCAATGCAGCCAAAAAATAAATAAATTCTGAAAAAATAAAAAAATAAAATAAAAATAGTAAAGTGCAAAATTCAGTGGTACCCAGTACTACATGCTGCTGTGCCACCACCACCTCTGTCTTGTTCCAAAGCATTTCAAGGCCCTAAGGAAAACTCTGTACCCATTAAGCAGTCACTCCCTATTCCCTCCTTCTTCCAGCCTCTGACAACCACTAATTTACTTTTTGACTCTATGAATTTACCAATTCTGAACATTTCATATAAACGAAATCATACATACGTGACCTGACACTTAGTTTTTTTGCACTGGTTTCCTTAGTGCTGTTTAAAAGTCTGCTCCCTCGTGATTGGCAGAGGAAACTTTTTCACGCTTGAACTGCTTACATCTTCTTCCTCCTCAACAGCCCATGAGTCTTTTTACCTCTTTGCTCTCACGTCCGGGGTCTTAGTTCTTGTTAGGCTATCTACCCTTCAATCCACACAGATTCACGCTAGAGCTGTGCTGTCCAATGCTAGCCACACACCACATGGGACTATTTAGATTATTAATTAAAATTAAATAATATTAAAAATTCAGTTCCTCAGTCACACTAGCAACATTTCAAACGTTCGTTAGGCACATATGGTTAGTGACCTCTGTATGGGCCAACGCAGATAAAGAACATCATCAGAAATTTCTATTGGATAGAGCCACCCTAGAGGGCACTGGATCCTGGACCCTGGCAAGTAGAGAAAGAGGGCTTCATAGTGGTCTGTCAGGGAATGGAATCTCTAAAATTATTTGACCTTCTGCACTGCCCGGGACTCCTCCTGTAGGGTCATCCACTGTCTATGTGAATGGCTCTCCCCCAAATCGGGCCGTGAGCAGCCTGTACCCAATCGTGCTAGAAAAGGGTCTCTCATCCTCTGTCATCCCACCCTGCTAGGCACCTAAATCCAAGAACAAAAGGGAAGGAGAAAAAAATGCCTTCCCATCATATCTGTTTGCTATCTTAGTTTTTAAACTCTCCAGTTAGACTATAAACCCCTTGAAGACCGTCCATACGAGGATTTCTTTACCCAAGTTCCTGACACAAAAACGTCAAGCATGCAGTTGTGCACACAGAAGACACACAGCCAAGATTTGCAGATAAAGCAACTGATGGAGGGAATTCCCTCGTGGTCCAGTGGTTAGGACACGGCGCGTTCACTGCTATGGGCCTGGTCGGGGAACTAAGATCCCGTAAGCTGTGCAGTGTGGCCAAAAAAAAACAAAACCAAAAACAACAGCAAAAAAGCAATTGATGGAAACATTTAGCCCAGGCTTTGTCACTGAGCTTGAGGGTACCAGTACTCCCAGGTCCCCCTGGAGGGGGTATTCTCTCCATATTGACCCCTGCTCTGCCCTCCAGTGAGGGGCTCAGGACAGAGAGAGGCAGTGGGCATTGGCACTGCACTTTGAAATGTTTATTACATCCTCTCCTCTAAGCAACTATGGCACCTGCTCATTCCCTTACGAAAACAATTATCACCTGCATTAAATGTTACCTGTATGTGTCTGCCTTTCCCAGCAGAGTGTGAAAACCTGATGCAACACTTAGCACATTAAAAGGCACTCAACAATTTAGGGTAAAAAACAAACATAAACAAATATGTTAATGAAAGAGATCCTTTTTAAGTAGGAGGTAGAAACGGCAGCTAGGGAAATAAAGACAGCCAGAATGGGTATGCTTCAAAGCAGTGCAGGGCAGAAGGAGGCAGAGGCTGGGGCCGGGGCCCTGGTTTCCCTGTGTTCCATTTCCCATGTGACGGACCCTCTCTAATCTAGTTAGACCTGATCCAACTCCAGGTAGGGAAAAGAATATGTTTCTGCTTGCAAATTAACTTGCCTCAGGAGGCAAAA
This sequence comes from Phocoena phocoena, assembly GCF_963924675.1. NCBI lineage: Eukaryota > Metazoa > Chordata > Mammalia > Artiodactyla > Phocoenidae > Phocoena > Phocoena phocoena. The sequence continues at coordinate 54,268,462 of NC_089232.1, forward strand.
CAAAATGATAGCCAAACCTACACAGCAGTGAGCTGTCTGTGATGGAAACATTAAACCCTTTCGTTCTTTAGATTTTGATCCACAATAAAACTTTCCACTAGAAACCAGCATTGACTTCTCACCACCTACAGGTCAACAGAACTTAATGAATCTTGATGTCACCTCCTCTTTCCCCACTCTTTTCACTCAACACTGCCCACCATACCCATGCATCTGCGGTCACATTCATCCCTTTGTAGCTGATTGGTTAGACTACTCTCTTCCTGTCCTTTGAAACACAGATGGTAGCACTCAGCTGTCTTATGGGTAGCACCCATGCTGTTCTTATGGTAATGGTAATGTCTGGTTTGGCAGCTCTAGGGGCGCTCAGCAGTTCCAGGTAGATCATATGCTTTGCTTAAGGCAGCTTCCAGCCACTGGGTAACAGGGATGGGAGGAAGCCTCTAGGCTTGGACCCTCCAGCCCGGAAGAAGTTGCAATGCACTGCTTTCACGCTCCCCTCCTCCTGGAGGTGGATTTCTCTCACCTTATTACCTAGTAATTAGCACTCAATCATGCTGGAGATGCCAAGCACTGCATCCTTTACCTGCATTACCTCATTCATTCATCTTGACATCTACTACAACAATCCCCATGACCAACAAGAAAGTAAGCCTTGGAGAGGGTAGTTAATTTACCCAAATCCATATAAATAGTAGCTTGCTGAGTGTGAGCTGAAACCAGTTCTCTCTGACCCCTAAATCCTTGCTCTTAACCTCGGTAGCGTAGGGCTTATGCCATGTTGCTCCTCACGTTAGTTGAGCTCTTATTAGTGTTAAAGATGAGGAAAACTGAGACTTACAAAATGTAAGTAATTTATCCAGATTCACCCAGTTTATAAGAGGTGATGCTAGGGTTCAAACTCCGGTCCAGCTGACTGCAGAACTTAGCTGTGTTTGGCTGGGATTGCCTCTTCTGCCCATGCCTTTGCTGACCCTGGTCCCGCTCTCAGCTCTTAGCAAAACCCATGCCACCTTCCCATCCTTGACTCCCATCTTCTCTGCCTGGGTAATACTCTCTGGCCCTCCTCAAGTCCTATCTCCTCCAGGAAACTGTCCAGAAGAGAGCTCCAAAGCTCTAATTGTCTCAGCCACCCACTGGTCAGGCCTCAGTACCACTGTGCGCCCCCACGTGCACTTACATTACGTGCCGTGAGCACCGACAGTGGAGACGTCTGAGTTGCTGGGCTGGACCACGTGCCCGTTGCCCCCTCACTGTACTCTGTGCCTGGCACTCAGGCAGGGTGAACATCTGAGGATGCTTAGTGGAAATGGTGTCAGCAAGTTAAGCAGTTATTTATTTAATGTCCACTACGTGCTGTCTGCTGTTTGAGGCCCTGTCACACAGGTCACCTCACTAAGTCTATTTAAACTGCTCCTGTGTGCTCACTGGCTTCTCTCACACCGTGCACAGGATTAAGGCTTACGTGTCCTCATGGGGCAAAAATTGGTCCACCTGATTCTTATGAAAAACAGAAACAAAAGAACTTGTTCCCTGAGTTTAGAAGCAAGCAGCGACTTACAAGTTGCAGCTTGAAGAGGATTTAGGCAGGGTTCCTCACTTCCAAACTGTCCATCCCACTGGTTGTCATTCTCTCAGACAAAATTTTTTATTCCTCCTCTGAGGTCCCTTCTAAAATGCAGCCCTTTCTCCACCTTCCCCATGGCTATTAGGCCTTATCAGCAAACATCATACCTGGGACTCAGGAGGAATGGGACATGGGATAAGTGCTTGGGGGCAGGAAACACAGTCCAGCTCCTCAACAAGACTCAGAATACCCGTCAGGATCTGGCCCCTACCTGCCTCCCCAGCTTTATCTCTTTTCACTCTTGCCTTTGTAAGGCTATAATCTTGTGGCACCCAACTTCATACCCTTGATCATGCCCTGCTTTCTTTTGCTTTCTGGCCTTTAGACATACTGTGCTCACTTCTTTGGCTGTCTTAACTCCTATTCACCCTTCAAATTTCAGTTCAGACACTGTTTCCTTAAGGAAGCCTTCCCTACTCATCTCAGTCTGGGTTTGATGCCCCTGCCATGCATCCCCATAGCTCCTCGTGCTTCCCGAATTGTAGCACATAATGCACTGTATAATATGATCATTTATAACCTGTATCCCCAGCTGACTGTGAGCGCCAAGGGCACAGGTTCTATGTTGGACTTGGCACCATCCCAGCACCAGACACTGCCTGGTACATAGTAGTCATTCAAAGAATATTCGTTGAATGAATCAATAATTCATCGATTGGACAGATGAGTGTACTAGGGACAGACTTCACCTCCTTCACATCAAGGAATTGCCTTGCTTGAGCCCCACGTAGTTTTCCTAACTCCAGACAAGCCCCTGCTAAAAAGTGTACTGTAGATCAATCACAAAGGACTCTGAGAATGTGCATAATTCCATGCAACCCATTCCCAAGCCTAGATGTACAACCTGGAGCACACGTCCTTTTTTTTTTTTGCTGTACGCGGGCCTCTCACTGTTGTGGCCACTCCCGTTGTGGAGCACAGGCTCCGGACGCGCAGGCTCAGCGGCCATGGCTCACAGGCTTAGCCGCTCCGCGGCATGTGGGATCTTCCTGGACTGGGGCACGAACCCGTGTCCCCTGTATCCGCAGGCAGACTCTCAACCACTGCGCCACCAGGGAAGCCCCGTCATTTTCTTTTGATGGGAGACAATGTGCCACTGTGCCTGGGAGTTTATGTGCCCACCTCAGAAGCTTAGACATCACTGCAGACCACCAACACCCCACTAGCATGAGTGGGGCTTCCAAGATCCTGGGAAAAGTTATAAAGGCCATCTTGGAGCCAATGGTCAGATTTCCATTGTATTGATACGAAGGTGGGAGGACAGAGACCTTCCTTTAATCCCTGAGACATGTGCTTGAGAGAGGCCAAGAACTTTGTCTGATGTAGGACAGTAATGCAGGGCATTGCTATGCTTAATAGCTTCCAGGAGGCACAGTCCAGGTCTCTGGGGGAGAGGAACTTGAAAGAGCAGAGCTACTTTTAAAGAATCACAAGAAGCCAAGCCTTGCAAGTTTAGCTGAAACATGAATCATGGTAATGGTCACAGCTGGCCGTTATTGAGAGCTTACAATGTGTCTACCTCTGCTCTCAGTGCTTTACAAGTATTAACCATATAATCCTCACCACGCATGGTGACGAGGTAGGTCCTATTCTTACCCTCATTTCATAGATGAGGACACCGAGGCACGGATCTGTCAGGTGACTAGCCCAGGATCACACCGTAAGTATAAAAAATGAATTTGAGGGCTTCCCTGGTGGCGCAGTGGTTGAGAGTCCGCCTGCCAATGCAGGGGACACAGGTTCATGCCCCGGTCCGGGAGGATCCCGCGTGCTGCGGAGCGGCTGGGCCTGTGGGCCATGGATGCTGGGCCTGCGTGTCCGGGGCCTGTGCTCCACAACGGGAGAGGCCACAGCAGTGAGAGGCCTGCGTACCGCAAAAAAAAAAAAAAAAAAAAAAGAATTTGAACCCACACACTCTGGCTTCAGAGCCTCCAAGCTTAGCTGAGATCCTTGGCAGGAGTGGAGGGGACTGGTCATCAGTGCAAATGACTGGAATGATGATCCAGTGGGGCTAAGGCTGGTTGTTGGTGGTGACCACACTGCATTCTCCTATGTAATACTCACTAAGCATTTTCTCTGCTGCGTATCCGGCACTGGTCAGGCACTGGGCACAGACGGGTAGGTAGAATCCAGCCCCTGGCCTTGAGAGGCTCTCAGTCTCAACTGTGGACCATCCTGTGGTCAGGGCTGTGGTGGCTGAGATGTGGGAGTCACGATGGGGGAGCCCTGCCCCCTGCCTGGGGAGGGTTTATGGAGTAGGGAGGCATTCACCTAAGTCTGGAAAATGAGAGCTGTGATTCAGGCTTTATCTCTTTGCTTCCTGCTTCTGTTCAGGAAATATCTGAAGGCCAAGGACTGTGTTTTACTGATCTTTTTCTCCCCAAGTGCCCGCACAATGGAATGGCACATAATAGGTGTTCAATAAATGTATATGGACTAAATGAATGAGTAAACTGATTAAACAGAACTGATTGTAAGGAACTTCTATTTGGGAGCAGAAGCAGACAAAACAAACTTTTAGGAGATCCAGGTAGAAATAGAAACCAGGGTGAGTGATGCAGATAGGAAAAAACCCTTTGCTGAGGTTGAGCAGGTCTGCTGGAAGTCTCTGCTCCCTGTCCTGGTCCTCTCTGCTGTCTGGAAGGACAGAGGGCAGAGAGTGGTTTTTCCCTGTAGGGGCCCCAGTGATGCTGCCATTGTGTCTGGAACTTGGACAGAAAGGCAGCTTCCCAGAGAAAGTTAGCAGCGCCTGCAGTCAGATAATACACACACATCACTCCAGAAAGCCCTCCAAACACTGTAGATTTCATAACGACCAGCAGCTTCTTGCAACTCCAGCTTCCAGTCCCCAGAGTGGGACCTGCATGATTTTATCACCCACCCCAGGTCACCTTTGGGCCTCCTCAGTTTATTCTCAAGGTGGGGAGGGAGTGATGAAACCCTAGGGTCAAGCTCTCTGCTTTTAATATCACCCTTGCTACCAGCACCACCAAAGGGACAATGAAAGACTTTACAAAAAAAACAACTCATTGGACACCATGATCTCAAAATTTTAAATCTGGACTGAAAAAAAAAAAAGAAAAACCTAAATATCTAAAAAACAAAGATTGGTTAAATAAATTATGGTATGCCCATGCAATGAGATGTTTAGCAGCCATTTAAAAAGATGGTGTAGGGACTTCCCTGGTGGTGCAGTGGTTAAGAATCTGCCTGCCAATGAAGGGGACATGGGTTCAAGCCCTGGTCTGGGAAGATCCCACATGCTGCAGAGCAACTAAGCCCGTGTGCCACAACTACTGAGCCTGCAAGTCGCAACTGCTGAACCTGCATGCCACAACTACTGAAGCCTGCACACCTAGAGCCTGTGCTCTGCAACAAGAGAAGCCACCGCAATGTGAAGCCCGCGCACCACAATGAAGAGTAGCCCCCACTCGCTGCAATTAGAGAAAGCCCACTTGCAGCAACGAAGACGCAACGCAGCCAAAAATAAAAAAATAAATTTACAAAAAGATGGTGTAGATTTTCATTGACATGAAATGATATTTGACATATTAATAAGTGAAAAAATAAGTTATAAAACAGCTCGTAGATATATATAGATATAGCGACATACAGAAGGGAAAAAAAGCCTGGGAAGATACACATCAAACGTTAAATGTTGGTTATTTCCAGGTTGTATCCTCATGGATAATTTTTATTTTGTTTTTTATCTCTATTCTTAACTTGCATACCATGAGCAATCAATGAGTAATCATAAAAGGTCTAGTGAGACTCTTGGATGATTTTAAAAGCATACAACCTGACCCTGGGGTTTCATCAACCCCTCCCTACCTTGAGAATAATCTGAGTGGCTCAGAGGTGGCCTGGAATGGGTGATAAGATCACTCTGGGTCACATGTTGCTGATTGGAAGTTGGAGTGGCAGGAAACTGCCAACTGCAGTAAAATCTTCTGTGTTGAGGAGGTCTTTTTGGATAACAATATATAGTTCTGATTGCAGGCATTGCTAATCTTCTCCTTTCTGCCCTAGTTTCCAGAGTCAATGGCGGCACCATCAGGTGCTTGTACCTAGGGCTGGGAGCAGAGAGCCCTTCCAGGCAGCAGAGATGGTCCAAATCAGCTCTGATGAGTTTCCTCCACCTGCCAGTTTTGTTTCCTCTCCTTCTCCAGTTTAGCCTCAACTCAATCAGGGGTGAGCCTGGGCTGGGAGCAGATCACTTTACTCACCATTATTTTATTGTCTGCATTTACCTCCTGCCCCAGAGGCCAGCTCACTTTTCCAAGGTAAATTATTTATATACAAAAACTCAGAAAAAAGATCCTCGATCTTCTCCTCCCAATTTCTCCAGGGTCTTGCCTCCAGCATTTTAACCCTCTCCCTCTGTTGTCTTCCTGGACATCTTCCCTAGCTCTGAGTCTGTCTTTCAACCACATTCAGGGCTCGAGTTTGGGGGAATTGGGGAACTGAGTCTAGGGTATCAGTTCCTGAAGGACCAGACCCTTAGGCTATTTAGCAAAATAAGGCTCCTCTTCCTGGCCAGGATTGGAGTGGTTTCCATGGTCATGCCAAGCCGCTCCATCAAAACGAAGGATGGGGCGCGCTTCCACACCCAGCCCTTTTCTCATACAGGCCAACAATGCCCCATACACAGACTGTACACAGACAAATATACCGTGCCATGCGTGCAGTCATGCATACATGCAAGCTCCATATATGCACCCTCAGACATGTATAGACAGATACCAGCATGCATTCTCCTGGGCATCCAGACCTATAAGCACATACACATAGATAACACACAGGCATTCACACAGGTGTTGGAAAGCACACAACAACATGCAGACACCCACAGACAACTGTGCATTCTCACACCCGCATATGTGGATACTTGCACACACACTTAATCCCACAGACACTAGCACACATAAATCTACTACAGGTGAAGGTGGCTGATGGGTTACCTATCCCTAGACACTGGGCTTGCTTTGTTTCATAGGAAGTTTGTGTAGAAGGTTGGCCGCCCTTTGACAGTGGGTTCAGCCCTCCTCTGCCTCCCGCTCCACTGCCAGCTTTCTCCTCCCTGTTCCCTTGTAGCCCCGTTTTTACATCTGGAGGTGTGCCTGGTCGAGGGAATGCTAATCACCATGACAGAACTGTTTCCACCTGTTTACATCCCTGCTCACCTCCCCCTAATGCCATTTCAGAGCTTGCCAAGCAGCGGGAGGAGGCCTGCTGTGCTGCTGCGGTGAGAGGGGGAAGGAATGAGCGAGAGGACAGTTGGAGTGTGAAAAGGACCCTGGCTAAGTGACTTCCCATTCCAGCAGACACACACAAGATGCACGTAATTGCTTTTAGCACAGTGGGATGGATAGAGATACAAAAGGTCAAATCAAGGATCTGTCCCATCATACCTTTGCTAAGCAGCAGTGTCAGACACTGGAAAAGCATATTCATGAATTGTCAGAGTGTGGGGCAGGCTTTTTCAGAGGCAGCTGTGTGTTCCCTCTTTGAGGTGCGGTGATTGGATTCATACGGAGCAAGTGACTTCTCAATGCTCAACAAAGCTCTGCCTGTGAATTGGACTAAATGGTCTACTTGGCAGGCAGCTAGATAACTACGCTAAGTGAATTTCATAGTCGCTCCCACTCACCATCTGCCCAAGCCTACTGGAAAAATGCAGGATAAGGACCAAACTCCTGAGTGCGGCATTCAAGGCCCTCCACCAGCTGACGCAGATTAACCTTTCCAGGCACTCCCTAACATGAATGTTGGATGTCTACGCCCCTGGGCCCTTCTCCAATCTCTGAATGCATCAGGAGACTGGCTGCTTTAAGGACCTTGCCTGTGGCATTCCCCAGAGTGCACCGCCCCCCCTTACCCATTCAAATCCTCCTTGTTATTCAGGCTCGACTCAGGTCCTAATTCCCCCAAACCTTTCCTTGTCCCCCTATCTAGAAGTGACCATGCCCTTCTTGGAAGGAGGAGGACAGCAGGATAACAGAGAAAGAACCCAAGTCTGGATCCTGGGATCTGATTTAATGTTAACAAGCTCACAGGGGCTAGTGTGTTGAGACCAGTCGCTGAGTTGGGGGAGGGGAGCAGAAGCAGCAAGCAGTTTGGAGGTTGTTGAAATCACCCAGGGGAGGGAGGCAGGTGATTTGAACCGGGGTGCGGGGGGGACAGCAGTGGAGGTGGTGAGCAAAGGTTATATTCTGTTATATTTTGAAGGTAGAGTTGAAAGGAATTGCCCAGGGACTGGTTGTGGGATATTAAAAAGACTTAAAGATGATTACAAGATTTTTGGCCTAAGCGTTAACTGATATGCACGAGGAAAGAACAAATTTCAGTGGTGGGTATTAAGAGTCTAGTTTTGGACATATTTAAGGTGAAAAACCAGGAGAGGGTGGTTTCCTGGAAGAAATTATTTTAAGGAGAAAAGCATGATCCGTCATGTTGAAAACAGCCAATAGGCCTAGTGAGAGGAGGGCTAGGAGCTGACCATTGTGTTGAGTTATGGGGAGGCCTTTGGTGACAAGCGGCAAGTGTGGTTTTATTAAGTAGTGGAGGCAAAAGCCTGAAGTGTAGTGGTTTCAAGAGGGACTAGTGAACTTTTAAGAAGTTTTGCAATAAAGGGAAGCAGATCAATGAGGTGGAGTAGAGGGATCAAAAAAGAATGTTTTCACAGGAAAAAAAAATGTCTTCAAAACACACTTGAGACTTCCCTGGTGGCGCAGTGGTTAAGAATCCGCCTGCCAATGCAGTGGACACGGGTTCGAGCCCTGGTCCAGGAAGATCCCACGTGCCGTGGAGCAACTAAGCCTGTGTGCCACAACTACTGAGCCTGCGCTCTAGAGCCCACGAGCCACAACTACTGAAGTCCGCGCACCTAGAGCCTGTGCCCCACAGCAAGAGAAGCCACTGCAATGAGAAGCCCGTGCACCACAACGAAGAGTAGCCCCCGCTCGCCGCAACTAGAAAAAGCCCGCGCGCAGCAACGAAGACCCGACGCAGCCAAAAATAAATAAATTTATTAAAAAAAAAACAAAACACTTGCCCTCACCCTCTACTCCCTTCTATTCCTCCCACCCAGAGATGGAGAACGTTTCCAGATTGACCAAAATAATGTCCACAGTTCAGCTCTCAGTGACTGCAGGAATCCCCATCCCAAGTTTCTCTGGAAACCAGGATAACTCTTTCCTATTTTAAACCCAGTCCTGTGACTCTGGCCACATCAACCTTGCTCCTCCCCAACATCATGACCATTTTCAAATTTCTCTTCTAATACAAAGAAGGAAGGGGGATTTTTTTCAGGAGAGTCATATGTTCTCTAGGAAGTTGTACTGCCAAATCAGAGAGGTTTTCCTGGCAACTTAAAAAGATATAACAAATAATTTTTAAATGTAATGTTCTTCTCTATAGGAAAAAAAATCTCTGGCATATCAACCGCAGAGATGTTAAGTGCATTTTCAGTTTTCAGAAAATACACTGTGTGTCAGGTACGTAATTTCATTAGCCTGTTGTGTGGAGCAAGCTATTGTGAGGTGGTCTGTCATGTCTCCATTATTCCCAACCCCCCCTGGAGTTTAATCACATTCAGGGCTATTTGCAACTATGGTTTCCCATTTCAAATCACATTAGGCTAAAATTAAGCCTATAACTTATACTTTGGGATGTAAACATGCAACATTTTCCATCAGCATATTCCACTGGTAAGTCGCTTCTGTGCGATGTCAAAGAAAAAGAGCAGAAAGATATCCAACTTGGTGTGAAAACTTGAGAACCCCTGACTGTAATTTTCCCGAAGGTCATCTCCCGTAGGGAGATAACCGGGGGCCGCTCATCTTTCACTGGCTGTGTGGTTGGAATCCTGTCAATTTCATACCGATGTTTGTGAAAAGGTCAGCTGCCCCTCTCAAGGTGACAGGTCTTTTTGAAATGGCAGTTTGGGCATGGCTCCTGGGTTCCTTGTGGTCTCGGACTTCACAGAGAGCTGCCAGTCAGAGTTGCACAGGTTGTGAATGACGCCTTCAGCAGTTGTACAGTGTACCTACACAACTATACAGCTCTGCTGCAGAGAGCTTACACGGGTGGAAGAAGAGAACGACAGAGTGCAAATACTTGGAGTTTCTTATACAACAATGGTCCTGCCTTTACTGCCACTGCGTCCCTCTCTGCTCCATTCCAGTGTAGAGGACTGAGGGCCCTCAATGTGCCACTGTCATCATGCTGTTCAAAAATATCCCACGTGCGATGTCGACTGTGGGTTTGCAATCATCATGTACACAGGAAACCACAACACAACTGTGGGCTTGCTCCACTCCTGTGTGCTCAGAAAAATGGCTCCCAGGTCCCCACACAGGAAGCACCAGAACCTCGTGATAGCCAGAGAGCCCGTGTCCTGCCTACCGCCAGCCAAGGCCGAATTGCCAGATACCATTGCTTGAGAAGTACCACGACACCCAGCACTCAGGAGCCCCTTCTCTCTCCTCTCTTCTCCTCCCCCACGGCCTCCTTGGATTTTTCCTAGAGTTTTGCCTTCTCTGCAGAATGCTGGCTCCATCATGGAGAGTACTCAGTTCCTTGAGGTCCCTGAGGAGGTTTCTGGTCTCTCAGAGGGAAACATCTACAAGGTAATAGCCCTTCTCTTGTTAATATCAATCATGTCTGACCAAAGACCCTTGTCATGGACTGAATGTGCGTGCGTGTCTCTCCCAAATTCATACGTTGAAACCCTAATCCCCAATATGATGGTATTTGGAAGTGGGGCCTTTGGGAGGTAATTATGGTTAGATGAGGTCATGAGGGTGGGATCTTGATGGGATTAATGCCCTTATAAAAAGAAGAAGAGACACGAGATCCATCTCTCTCTCCCTGCCACATGAGGATACAGGGAGAAGGCAGCTGTCTATAAACCAGGAAGTAGGCTTTTACCAAGAACTTGACCATGCTGGCACCCTGACCTCAGACTTGAAGCCTCCAGAACTCTGAGAAATAAATGTTGTTTAAGCCACCTAGCCTATGGTATTTTGTTATAGGAGCCCAAGCTAAGACAACGCTTTCCCAAGAGGACTGAGGAGAAAGAAAAATCCCATTCTAGCCTGGAAAGTTCTTTCTTCTCTTGACCTAAATCTGACTTCTAGCAGGATTAGGTCCTAATTTTGCCCTAAGGAACAATACATATGTGACCTCTGCCCTTCCCACCTTCATCCTTCATGACTGAAGCTCACTGTCATGGTTCTCTTTAGTATTTTCTTCTGCAGGTTGAGTTTCCCTAGTTCCCCCTCTGAATGGCCTGGTTCTCAGATGTTTCACCACCAGAGTCAGCCTGTCCCTCATCTACCATGTTGATGTGTCTTACAGAACCCAGGACCCAGAAGTGACCACTCTCCCAGATGTGGTTTCACGGGAGCAGTCTCCATCTATTTTCATGTGCATCTATTTTCATGTTAGAATTTTATTTGACATAAAGTGGTTGGGGGATAATATAGTGCTTCAAGGACTGACTTTTTAAAAATGACTGGATTGGTACATAGGCAGAAAAAAAGACTGGAATTGAGCTATTACTCTATGGGATGTGTTTTTTAATGATTCACATGGCTTTGGCATATGTCTCTGGTAACGTCTATTAGAAGATTTCATCAGCCCTATGTGACCTTCAGCAGATCCTTTCCCCATTTTTGGTCTCAACAACCTCATCAGAAAAATGAGGGTGTTTATCTGATGATATCATCATCTATTTGATGATGATATCTTCATGATTGGTTCTTTCTTCAGGGCCCAATGTTACCCAATACTGAAGTGCACCCACCCAGCTCTGTGACCCACAGACACATAGTTGGAGCTGCAGGACCAGCTACCTGGAGGGAGGAATGTGGTGAGACAGAGGGGTGGGCAGAGGGAAGAGGGAGGCTAATCCTTGGAGTCCAGGACCAAGAGGCCAAGGGCACTAACAGAGGAAGGACCAAGGTCCAGTCTTAGTTCCCATATCGGAGCCAGGCTAAGTTGGAAATTAGGGACAGAGGAAAAAGGTTGTTTCCCCACTTGCCTTCTTGCATGTCTGTGCCAAGGCAGGAGAAACCCTTTATGGATGATGATCTTCCTTCTATGTGTGCTCCTGCTGGTGTGTCTCTCTCCTCTCCAGTGGTATCTACTCACAGTGGCATTTCTGAGAGGAGAGAGAGGGTCTCCATCAGCATAAGGAAGGTGGGTTGACACGCCCCAGAGACGTCCTAGTGGCCACGCCCCAGAAGAGCTGAGTCTCAGTTTTAGCTTCCTCCATCCATCTGGCCCCTCCCCCTTAGCTTGACCCAGAGCTTCCACTTTAGAGAGAGTAAGTTACCCTCAGTCACTTTTCACAAGACCAAATCCTACCACTTAAACGTGACTCTGGAAGGAGACAGCACTGCCTTGTTTTTCACAGCTTCACTGCAGTGATCTCTGACCCTGGGCTCTTCCCTGTTCACTGAGCTGATTCTTGCTTCAGAGTCTCTGCTGCGTCCTCAGCCAGCCCGGTGCCCTCCCTCCTGCCCTCCCAAGTCCTCCATCCTCAAGATGTGGAGCCGTTATGAAATCTTCTCTGATCTAATCTAATCTCCAACAAGCAGCCTCTTTTGTTGCATTTTCTCTCTGACAAACCTGATTTATCCTGATGTGTCGAACTTTGGGCCACTGAGGCCATGCTGACCTCTTTGGGGAGCTCGGCTTTTGTGATGCTTGGGAAGCCCCTCTCCTGAGGACTGTATCCGCCTATTCTGCATCACATTTGAGCCCATTTTTTCTAAAAAGGACCTGGGAAGGCAGCCCATGCTGTGAACATCTCTCCTTTTTTAGGGTGTCTTTCAGCCCTCCTGCCTGCCAGGTAAGAGCCAGGGGCCAGAGGTAGGGTGAAAACCTCACCTACCTGATGTTATATCGAACAGCAGTTAGATGAGTCATTTAGACACTGGACATGCTGACAAAAGGGGCAAAACATGATGTATCATATGTTTTGTTACATTATAACCATATATCATATCATATCATATCACTTTATATTAGTTTGCTAGGGCTGCCATAACAAAATACCTTAGACTGGGTGACTTACACAACAGATATTTATTTGCTCACCATTTTGAAGGCAGGAAGTCCAAGATCAAGGTGTCAGCATGTTAGGTTTCCTCTGAGGCCTCTCTGCTCGGTTTGCACACAACCAGCTGCCCTTTTGCTGCCTCTTCCTGCAGCCTTTACTCTGTGCATGCACCCCTGGTGTCTCTCTGTGTGTCCAGATCTCCTCCTCTTGTAAGGACACCAGTCAGATTGGATTAGGGCCCATCCTAACAGTTTCATTTTACTGTAATCACCTTTTTAAAGGCCTTATCTCCAAATACAGCCACATTCTGAGGTTCTGGGGGCTAGACCTTCAACATATGAATTCTGGGGGGGACAGAATTCAGCCCATGAAAATATTACTCCCCAATCCCATAATCAACTTGCACTGAGGTCACAGCAAAAAGAACTGTCTCAAGTTGCAGCGTGAGAGATTTCAGCTAGATGTAAGAAAGGTTCAGGCATATCCCAAGTTCAGATCCTGGGGTTGAATCTCAACAGGCAATCTAGAAAATATAATACATTTCCATTCATTTGGGACCCTTTTCAGAATTAGGAGGTTAAACTAAATGATTATTCAGTTTCAACATTAATTCATTTGATCAACCATTCATTTAAAAAACATTCACTGAGTCCTCACCTTGTGCCAGACACAGGGAATCCAGAAGTAAACCAGTGAAGGTTCTTGTCCTCAAGCAGGACTTATAATGATGTCTAAACCCTGGGTTTAGGGTTAGGTTGGATGGGAGGAAAGCAGGAGCAACCAAAAGAAGGAGTGTTAAGAATGCTATGAGGCAACTGAAGGAGATTAAGAGGTAAAAACTTCCAGTTATAAAATAAATATGTAAACTAATCGTACCTAATTAAACTCACAAGCTTTTGCACAGCAAAAGAAACCAAAAGCAAAATGAAAAGACAACCTACGGACTGGGAGAAAACATTTGCGGTGCAACCGACAAGGGATTGATTTCCAAAATACACAAACAGCTCATACAGCTCAATAACAAAAAACCACACAATCCAATCAAAAAATGGGCAGAAGACCTAAACAGACATTTCTCCAGAGAAGACATACAGATGGCCAACAGGCAATGAAAAGATACTCAACATTGCTAATTATTAGAGAAATACAAATCAAAACTACAATGAGGTATCACCTCACACAGGTCAGAATGGCCATCATCAAAAAGTCTACAAATAGGGCTTCCCTGGTGGCGCAGTGGTTGAGAGTCCGCCTGCCGATGCAGGGGACACCGGTTCGTGCCCCGGTCCGGGAAGATCCCACATGCCGCGGAGCGGCTGGGCCCGTGAGCCGTGGTCGCTAAGCCTGCGCGTCTGGAGCCTGTGCTCCACAACGGGAGAGGTCACAACAGTGAGAGGCCTGCGTACTGCAAAAAGACAAACAACAAAAAAAAAAAAAAAGAAAGAAAGAAAAAAAGTCTACAAATAATAAATGCTGGAGAGGGTGTGGAGAAAAGGGAACCCTCCTACACAGTTGGGGGGAATGTAAATTGGTGCAGCCACTATGGAGAACAGTATGGAGGTTCCTTAAAAAACGAAAAATAGAACTACCATATGATCCAGCAATCCCACTCCTGGGCATATATCCAGAAAAGATGAAAACTCTAATTCAAAAAGATACATGCACCCCAATGTTCATAGTGGCATTATTTACAATAGCCAAGACATGGAAGCAACCTAAGTGTCCATCAACAGAGGAATGGATAAAGAAGATGTGGTATGTATATACAATGGAATATTACTCAGCCATAAAGAAGAATGAAATAATGTCATTTGCAGCAACATGGATGGACCTAGATTATCATACTAAGTGAAGTAAGTCAGACAGAGAAAGACAAATATTATATGATATCACTTATATGTGGAATCTAAAAAATAGTACAAATAAACTTACTTACAAAACAGAAACAGACTCACGGACATAGAAAACAAACTTATGGTTACCAAAGGGGAAGGCGGGAGGAATAAATTGGGAGTAGAGGATTCACAGATGCACACTACCATATACAAAATAAATAAATAACAAGGATTTACTGTACAGCACAGAGAACTATATTCAATATCTTATAATCAACTATAGTGGAAAAGAATTGAAAAATATATATATATATATACATATATGTGTGTATATATATGTATAACCAAATCACTTTGCTATACACCTGAAACTAACACAATATTGTAAATCAACTATACTTCAATAAAAATAAATAAGTAAGTCACAGGGATGTAATGTACGCATAGGGACTATAGTTAATAATACTGTAATAACTTTGTATGGTGACAGATGGTAACTAAACTTATCTAGAAAATTAAAAATAATAACAAAAAAAGAATGCCATGAGTCTTGAATGTTAGTGAAACCACAGACCTCGCCCAGGGTCAGCACAGGCTTGTACATTTCCTTCCTGGCCCTCAGCAGTCCTTACACTCAGCAGGGGCTTCTGTTTGATAAAAGCCTGCATAAAGTATAACCTCCCAGGGTTTGGGACATCTGAAAGACCTTGCACCTTCAGCCAATCCGAGGGAAGCTAGAGACATTTCTAAGTCCCACACCTGGGACAAACAGGTGTGAGGAGGGCCCGGTTGGCACCGCAGGGGTGTCACAATGGCCACAAACCATGAGTTTTGGGATCCTGTGGGCCCCGACATCGATTCCATTGCAACTGCAGACAGGCAGGCAAGAGTTCCCAAATCAGACACCTCTTCCCCTCACCTCACACCAAGGCTTGGTCACACCTTCCCTGGGGAGCCCACTAAATGCCTGTGGGATCTGTCCCAAGGGTGCGGCTGCCGGAAGCAGAGGCAGGGCTGCCAGGGCCATTTACTTCCATCTAGAAGGTAAGCCTGCCATCTAGTGTCCAAGTATGGGTAGCGCAGGGGCAAACGCTTTCCTCGCTCTGGGGGCTGCATTCAGCCTGCAGCATATTCTTTGGCCGCCCTCCATGAAGGCAAACCACTGTGCTTTCAGAGTGGATTTGATTTTTTAGAAACAGCTTAAAGTCATGCAAAGCCAAATGGTTATTGGTGGGAATTTGAAGAATAACACAGGTTTTCCTCTGTGGTTTGTAACCATCTAAAGGCAGGTGACTATTTTGAAGAATATACATATATATTTTTTTAAATTAGTGTCTTGAGGGGACTAAAAGTCTCATTTTTTAAAACCCAACAATGTGTACCGTGAACTCTTACTATGGTACATTTTTATACAGAATTTAAAATACATCTCTCCCAGAAATGAATGTTGGTGCCATTTTTTCCATAATAAAGAATGGTCTGTATGATTTACTCACCTGCTGAGTAGGGAGCTGTCTATACAACCTGATGGATCCCAGTCTCCCCTCACATCCTGGTCCCTAAGAGCTGAGTATTAATCCCAGAATTGCCTTCTGCCTGCAGGATCATTCATCCTGGGGCTTTCTTCAAAAGACTTCTGATGGGGGAAAGGGCTAATGGAGGTACACGAGGCAGGAGATCAGCTCTGTTTCTATTTCTCAAAGAAGGTGTGGAGCCCAGTGTCCAAACCAGGGGAGAAAAGGGCCCGGAGTCCATCTGAGGACACAGAGGAAGCACCAGAAAGTTAAAGCACCAGAGACTCAGACATTTGGTCCCTAGGGCCAGTGGTTGAATGGCTGCTGCTTCCTTGAAAAGCAGGAGAGCCAGGGCCCCAGACTGAGCCTGACTCGGGTGGGAGAGGCTAAAGAGAGCCCTCTCCAAACCAGCAAAGCCAGTCTCTGGTGGTCAGCCCTCAGGTTCTGAGAGGCCTTCAGCTCCTGGTGTCTTAGGAAGAGGCCCCCCTGCAACTCCTAGAGCCCCCTTTTCCTGGAGCACAAGGTGGACCCATCTCTAGGATACTTGCTGACTTCAACATTATCTGAACACGAAGGGTCACTTCAGTTGAAATGAGCCTGGAATTCAGGCCTGACCACCAGTGTAGTTAGGAGAGTTAATTGATCTTTTAAAATATGGAACAAGGCCAGGAAAACAGGACACTCACTTGACACTGAGCCCCTGGCACTTACATTATTGCCTTTATCAGCAATATTCTGGAACTAGAAGAGTGCCAGCTAATAAGTGCAGAAGGAATAAAAGAATTTTTAGGGACTTCCCTGGTGATCCAGTGGTTGAGACTTCACCTTCCAATGCAGGGGGTGTGGGTTCGATCCCTGGTCGGGGAGCTAAGATCCCATATGACTTGTGGCCAAAAGCCAAAACATAAAACAGAAGCAATATTGTAACAAAATCAATAAAGACTTTAAATGGTCCACATCAAAAAAAGTCTTAAAAAAGAGGCATTTTAATAAAAAAGAATTTAAAAAAATCACTAATACTCCAAATGAAATAATGGGTCTAGGTAAAAATCATCAATAGATGCTAAGACCATCAGGTGAAAGGTTAATGGGAACTTTGTGGGCTGACACTACTTAAACCCAGTGATCAATCTTGGCATCATTAAAAGTGAAACAACCAGATACTATATGCCTCATAGTAATAGCACCACACTACGAAGTATTGGTGCCAAAATATTGATCTTGAATCTAATCAAGACCCTGGATATAACTACCAGTTTATAGGAAATATTGAGGATAGAGGAACATATTACTTGATATCACTTGGTATTACATTGATATTACATACTTGATTCCACAGGAACGCCATCAGATGAATACAGAACACAAGATATTATACAGAACAAATTACCTGGTTCCTCCTCAAATCAATGGTGAGGGTGGACTGCTTTAGAATAAAAGAGACCAAAAAGACATGACTATATGCAATACATGGATTTTGAAAAAAACAACTCTAAAAAGATGTCTGAGATAATCAAGAAATTTGAACACAGATTGGGTTTAGATGAGATTGAGAACTGTTGTTAATTTTGTTAGGTAATAATGACACTGTGGAATGGAAAAAGTCGTATCAATTGGAGATACAAACTGAATGAAATGTACAAACTGAAATGTTTCAGCTATCTAATATTTGCTTTAAAGCACACTAGCAGGAAAAAAGGGAGGGATAGATGAAACAAGACTGTCAAAATGTTGATAATAATTGAAGCTGGGTCATGGGTACATAGAGGTTCTTTTTATTCTAATTCTGAGTATGTTTAGAAATTTCCAAAATACACACAAACACACACACACACACACACACACACACACACACTGTGGTGTCCTTAACCCCTGTGCAGATCTCAGTTCATATCATATTATGTAAAACTCAGCCTCAGTTTGGGGTTAGAGAAAAATAGGTAGACTTACACAGAAGCGGCAAGGAATAACCATGGAGAATTTTGTGAGACTCTTCAAACATTTTGAATTTGAAAAGACAATTGAAAACAATGAGAGAGCAGTACATACCTATTAGAATGGCCAAAACCCAAGGCACTGACATCATCAAATGCTGGTGAGGATGTGGAGCAACAGGAACACTCATTCCTTGCTTGTGTGAATGCAAAATGGTTCAGCTATACTGTATGATACTATAATGATGGATACAAGTTATTATACGTTTGCCCAAACCCACAGAATGTACAATACCAAGACTGAACCTTAATGTAAACTATGGACTTGGGGTGATAATGATGTGCCAATGTAGATTAATCAATTGCAACAAATATAACACTCTGGTGGGGGATGTTGATAACGGGGGACCTTATGCATGTGTGAGAGCAGGGGATACATGGGAGATGCCTGTACTTTCCATTCAATTTTGCTATGAACTTAAAACTGCTCTAAAAGATAAAGTCTATTTTTTAAAAAAGGCAATTGAAATGATCTTTTAAAAAAATATTCTACAGTCTCCAAAATGGACAAAAGACTTCCATGTGAGAAGAATCTAAAACGCTATATCTTGGCAGTGCTGGGAACTGGCTACTAACTTAGCCAATATGACCAGCACCTCCCACAGACAAACAAGCAAAGATGTCTTTAGGGCATATCAACAAGCGAGAACACAGAGGAACACATGAACATGTGTGCTGACACATCCAAGGCACAAACCACACACATGTATACTGACCCTACCACAGACACTAGCACAGCCACGAGGACGTGTGTTAAGTGTCCAAATACTCACAGAACATGATAACTTACCCCTTCCCAGACAGTGCTGAAATATAAATCCAAATACAAACAAATTCAGTAGTACTGAATATTAATGCATGGCTAGATAGAGTGGAAAAGCTTTGGAAATGAAAACAAAATTCTCAAACATCCATGCTAGTAATCCCGGAAGATCTCTATTAACTTGAGGGTAAATTTAAAGTCGTGTCTCCAAAAAAAAAAATACATCAAAAGAAAAAAGATAGCATTTGACTTTCTTGTGCTTAGTTCCTCTCACACCACACTTTTCCTCTAGGAAATCTAACCCAAAGCCTCATTCAGTGCCTGTGTACTAATCACTCCCAATTCTTCCTCCCTAGCACACACCTCTCTCTAAGCTGCAGACCTGTATTTCCAGCTGCTCATTGAACATTTCCTCTTGGTAATTAAGGTGCAGGCTAAGTTTATTTCTCTCTCATATGGTAGATGGCCCAGGGCAAGTTAGATGGCTCTGTCATCCTCAACTTATGCTTTTCATCTCGGAGTCCAAGGTGGCTATTTCAGTTTTGGTTGTCTTTCAGCCAGAGGAAAGGAGAAGAGTCCAGAGAATTCATGCCCAATCCTTCTAACACACGCATCACTTCTTGGACTTTCCTGGTGGCGCAGTGGTTAAGAATCTGCCTGCCAATGCAGGGGACATGGGTTTGAGCCCTGGTCCGGGAAGATCCCACATGCCGTGGAGCAACTAAGCCTAGGCGCCACAACTACTGAGCCTGTGCTCCAGAGCCCATGAGCCACAACTACT
The DNA here is from genome assembly GCF_963924675.1 of Phocoena phocoena. Lineage (NCBI taxonomy): Eukaryota > Metazoa > Chordata > Mammalia > Artiodactyla > Phocoenidae > Phocoena > Phocoena phocoena. Next base: position 54,288,044 of record NC_089232.1, read on the forward strand.
GAGCCCATGTGCCACAACTACTGAAGCCCACACACCTAGAGTCCTTGCTCTGCAACAAAGAGAAGCTACCACAATGAGAAGCCCACTCACTGCAATGAAGAATAGGCCCCACTCGCTGCAACTAGAGAAAGCCCGCGTGCAGCAACGAAGAGCCAACACAGCCAAAAATAAATAAGTAAATAAATTTATTTATTTAAAAAATAAAATAAAAAAGAGTGGATATATGTATAACTGATTCACTTTGCTGTAGAGCAGAAACTAACACGACATTGTAAATCAACTATACTCCAATAAAAATTAATTTAAAAAATAAAATAAAATTACAAATTATATGCATTATCTTAAAAAAAAAAGACACACATCACTTCTTCTCACATCCTATTGGTCAGAGTGTGGTCACATGGCCGATTTCTGCAAGGGAAGATGGGAAGTAAAGTCTTTAGCTGAGTGGCCATGTGTCAGCTAACACTATCCTTGCAGAAGAAGGGCAGCAAGGTATTGGGGGTTAATCAGAAGTCAGATATATCCCTTGGATATCTGAAACTCAATATAAATAGAAGTAAACTCCTCATCTTCTTGGCCCCCTCTCCCATGTCTATGTCTCCTCCTCTAATCCCCAGCTTGATAAATGACCCAACATTTATCCAGTCACCTAAGTAGGTTTGCCAGATTAAATAAAGGATTCCCAGTTAAATTTACATTTCAGTTAAACAAGGAATCATTTGGGAATTCCGTGGTGGTCCAGTGGTTAGGACTCCAAGCTTTCACTGCTGAGGGTGCAGGTTCAATCCCTGGTTGGAGAACTAAGATCCCACAAGCCTTGTGGTACAGCCAAAAAAAAAAATAAACAAGGAGTTATATTTTTGGTATCAATATGTCCCAATATTGCATGCATTTTTATTTGATGAATCTAGCAACCCTAAACCCAAGCCAGAAGCCTTGAAGCCATCCTGAATACCTCCCTCTTTTCCCATTTTGAATTGTCTTCCAAATACTGCTGATTCTTTTCTACAGTATTTCTCAATCTGTCCCCTCCCCCTCCACTGAGCTTTCCCTGGTGTGGGCCATCACCTCCTCTCTCAGATACTTACTTCTGTATGGCTTCCTTCATGGCCTTCCTATTTCCAGCCTTGCCCCTTCTAATACGTGCTGTGCACAGCAGGTAAACTAGTCTTTCTAAAAGGTAAACCTGACCACACCACTCCCCTGCTTAAAATTCTTTCATTCCATTGCTCCCCATGGCTTTCAGGATAAACTTATTAGCCAGGCTGACAAAAGTCCTTGATCTTTTGGCTTCTCTCTCCCCCTCTCTAGTCCCATCTCTCTCAGCATCTAATCTGTTAGTCCTGAGAGATGATCCAGCCACATCGAGCCTCTGGGAGCCCTATAAGACTATCACTCTGATCCTTTTGATCATGTATTGCCTCCATACAGCAAGAGCTTCTCACTCCTACTGCCATCCCCACACACCCTATTCTCCTTTGCCTGGCTAAACCTTACTTATTCTGAAAAACCCAGCTTAAATGTCACCTTCTCCTTACTTATTGTTTCAGGCACATATTTCTGCTCTCATAGCCCTTGACAGACGCTGTATTGTAATAGTTGACTTATCTGCATGTCTCCCCAACTACATTTTAAGTTCCTCCAGAGCAAGGACTATGTCTTATTTATTTATTTATTTATTTTTGTCAGAGTCTGGAGCAGAGAAAGGTTTATTGCAGGGCCAAGCAAGAAGAACAGGGTGGCTCGTGCTCAAAAACCCGTGAACTCCAAGTCTTATTTCTTTTGATATATTCAGCAACTGATACAGTAATTAGCACTAGTAAACAAACATTTATTGGCTGAATGATAGTCCTTTGGCTTAAAATGTTCCTGCTCCCATCCCTGACTGGTCCAGCCGCTCTCAGTTGGACAGTTTCCTCCATTTTCAGATGTGAAATTTTCTGCATCAGTCCTAAGCCTGTTGTATCTCTATCCTCACTGAAACTCTGGGCTTTGTTTTCTATGGCTCACCCGTGATGAAAAAGCTTCTTGTCCACTCCATTACGCTCCTACCTAACGGATGTTGGAATAAAGAAATGACACCTTACCGAATGAGGCCCTGGCCAGTTCCCCTCCCAAGCTGAGTTTCAGATCATGATTCCAGCTGACATCAGGCAGCTGTTAGATGAGAGATTTTCTCTTGCCCTCCCAACCCCCATGATTTGCCCCCAGCCCTCCCTCATCCCTGGGGAAATCACTTCTCTTTTTTTTTGTTTTGGGCCACATCAGCATTTCGCAGGAGCAGGCAGCCATGCCTTGTTTGAGTTGTGATCTAACACCAGCTGACAGGTGGGTTTCAGGGGTGTCTCTGGGGCCGTGGCCTGCTTAGTGGATTTACCACTCTAAACTCAATTACAGGAGACTTTCAGGCTCCACAGGCAATTCCAGTCCCTTTTTGATAAAAACTCTGGTGAGTAAATAAATCATGATGATGATAGGGTCCTGTCATTTAATATTCATTGAAGTACACAAGTTTGGAAATTGGAAGCAGAGTTTAATCCATTTTCATATTTATAGCAACATGCAGCTTTAAAAAGGATCCCTCCTTTTCTCCAGCAATCTTGTCGATTTCTCTTTTGGAACGATAAAGATAAACTGGCCACAAATTTTGTTGTTTTAAAAAATTAGAAATATCTGAAGTTATAATTATGAAAGTGTGAGCTTCGAATCTGTTCATCTTCAACTCAGAACTAATTCCTGCTTTTCATTTGAACTCCTGGGAGAGGTAGGTAACAGATAAATCTAAGTTGTTGCCGTTTCCGGCAGCTAGATTTTTGGATTTAACTTTGCTATTGGAGCTCAGGGGTTATAGCCAGCCTAAGTAATGCAAAAACACCCCCACTTTATGTAAAGGTAACAGTCACAAAATCACACTGTTCACGCTCACCAATAAAAGTTACAGGACTGTTCAAAGAGGGAGACTTGAAACCTGGGGAGAAAGAGTTAACAGTGAAGAGTGTGGGGAATTGTGGTGCTGCCTGCCTCATTCCTGCTTCTTCTTTTTTTTTTTTTTTTTAATGTGGATGAATGTTTAAGTATGGTGCTGTAGTTGAAGGCATCTCTTTTAATAATGCAACATACTGCTTCCTGAGGGGACAGCAGTTGATTTGGAAACTGAATATGATGCACTCTAAATTCTCCTCCCCGAGGAAAGTTGACTAACTGATAAGTGCCATGAGCTAGCATGGGGACTCATTCTGTCAAATCAACTTCCTGGAAAGGCACTATGCAGAATCTCCTCCAGTCTCCGGGAGCTAATGTGAGCAGACACTTGTGACATTAGACAGTGCAGCAGGCCTGGCATAAAGGAAAAGTTCACCATTCGCCAACAAGGTGGTCTTTAGATGACAAGGATAAAGAAATCAGTGCAAATTTGTTAATGTAACAACTTGGAAAAGTGTGCTTCAAAAAAAAAAAAAAAAAGCCACCCTCTGGGGAGAGAGGATCAAAAGAAAAAGAAGGCAAGAACAGTACTTGGAAGCTTTCTTTGGGCTTTCTGCACCTTTGGGGCCATTGCCTTTTCTCCTCCTCCTTCTTCTAGGCTGGGGTATCTTCAGTTAAGTGAGTGAGTCCCAAACTTTGTCATTCCATAAGCCATTGCTCCACCTGAAACCAAATAAAGTAAAAGAGAAGTAAGGAAAGGAAAAGCAAAGAAGAGAAAAGAGAATTCTTGTGCCTTTGCCATTCTGGAGTAAATAACAGCTTTCCTATTTGAGATGGGTGATCACCTCACTTTCTCTAAGTGAGAATTCTTTTTTTTTTAAAGGCGATCATATATTTAATTTAGTTATTCATTTATTTTTGGCTGTGTTGGGTCTTCGTTGCTGCGCATGGGCTTTCTCTAGTTGTGGCTCGCGGGCTCTAGAGGGCAGGCTCAGTAGTTGTGGTGCCCGGGGTTAGTTGCTCCACGGTATGTGGGATCTTCCCAGACCAGGGCTCGAACCCATGTCCACTGCATTGGCAGGCAGATTGTTAACCACTGTGCCACCAGGGAAGTCCCTAAGTGAGAATTCTTCCTTGTCTGATCTTGGCATACTAGTCCTGGAGGAAACCTGAAGTGATTATTACCTGGCAAGGGATATGGTGATAAGAGGATGTTACCTCTGTGTCTGTCACAAAATATAAGCAGATGCCCAAAACTGGATCAAGTATTTTAAGAATGAAACAACACTATAGGGGGAAAAATGTAGTTATCAATAACATATAGACAAATTTGATTGTGTTGAGTGTCTGATTCACAGAGGTGGTTTTGCCAGGTTTTTCCTCCTTGGTTGAGTCAATTTAATCAAAATGGAAATTTGATATAGCATACTTATTCCATATTTAAATTAGAAAAACATGACATGCTTTTGAGTATGACCTGCTACATCAGCTCTTCCATGGCAGCTGTGAGAGCACAGGTTCTAGAGAAAAACACCCTGAGTTCAGCTCCTGCCTCTGCCACTTAATAGTTTGTGATCTTGGGAAAATTGTTTAAGAAAAACATTTACCTCATAAGGTTATTCTGAAAACACCTGCCTCATAAGAGTATTATAGGGCTTCCCTGGTGGCACAGTGGTTGAGAGCCCGCCTGCTGATGCAGGGGACACGGGTTCGTGTTCCGGTCTGGGAAAATCCCACATGCCGTGGAGCGGCTGGGCCCGTGAGCCATGGCCGCTGAGCCTGTGCGTCCAGAGCCTGTGCTCTGCAACGGGAGAGGCCACAACAGTGAGAGGCCCGCGTAACGCAAAAAAAAAAAAAGAGTATTATAACATCAGTGAATACATGGAACTTCCCTGTTGGTCCAGTGGTTAAGACTCCACGATCCCAATGCAGGGGGCCTGGGTTCGATCCCTGGTCAGGGAACTAGATCCCGCATGCTGCAACTAAGAGCCCACATGCCGCAACTAAAAGATCCCACATGCCGCAATGAAGATCCCATGTGCCACAACTAAGACCCAGCGCAGCCAAATAAATAAATATTTTAAAAAAGATAACATCAGTGAATACATGTGAAGTTCTGAGATCAGTGTCTGAGAAATACTAAGTACTCTATAAATTTTGCCCATGATTATTATGTAAATGAATCTAAATAGGTTCCCATAAGTTCTCAATGATTATAACTAAAAAGAAGAGTTCTATGGTCAGATAAGCTTATGAATCAGGTTTAACACAATTAAGCAATTTTTTTTAAACCATAGTATTTCTCAGAGCCTTCCCCATGCAAATGTGTATTATAAATATCCAAGGAAGAATTTACTTCCTAATTTTTTTCACAGCCAGGGCCATTCCCCAAGTGAAGGAACAACAGTATTCACAACCTCTGGTTCAGAAGTTAAGAAAATTGTTGAGTCGTGGTTGCCTGAACCACTAGGATGGAAATTTAAAGCATACTGATTAATTACCATATAGACCAGGTAGGTCTTACTTAAAACATTCCCTTTTTAAAACGGCATCTTATAAAGTGGGATTGGCAGGAGGCAGAGTTGTATATGGTTAAAACACAGACACTAGAGTTGGACAGACCTGGGTTTAAATCTGTCAAACAAGTTATTTAATATCTCTAAGCTTCAGTGTCCTCACCTGTAAAATGGGGGCAATAATGATATTTACCTGCTAGGCTTGCTATATGAATTAAATGAGGTAATTCCTGGCTCTGTTAGCTATTATTGATGCATATATCCCACAGAGGGGCTAATATTTGTCAACAAATAATGAGTTAGTTATTCTGTTCTCAACTACTCTACTCATTCAGAGACCTTGATGCCTCCAAGGTGGCAGTAGGAAAAGCACTGCAATGGGACTCAGCATCTGTGGGCTTTAGGGCAACCTTTTTGCTTGATTGAGTAGTTAGTTGACGGACATATATCATGTGTCTACTGACATCATCATGCCTCCCTATGCCGTTTCCTCTTCTGTGAAAAACAACAACAGTAGCACACCTTTCCTACCTATCTCTGGGTTATTGTGAGATCAGATCCCTGATTCTCATCTTCATATGGTTTTCTTAAAGTATAAAGGCTTACAGCTTTTTCAAAAATAATTTAATGAATGCTTACTATATTCTAGGTGGTGTGCTGGGTCTTACATGTAATTCCTCATTTTAATCCTCACTATCAGGTGGGTATTATCATACCTACTTTAGAGATGAGGAAACTGAAGGCTGGGAGGCCAGATACTGCTCATTTCCCCAAGGTCTCATAGCTAATAAGTGATAGAGCCAAGAATCAACTCCAAAGGTCTTAGAACCACTGTGCTTTAAAAAATAATACCATTAAAATACATTGTAAGTTTGAGATTAGTATCGGCCACATACAATTCATCTCTCTACCAGGTTCTACAGACATCTTTCTAATGTAAAATCCTTAACTTGGAAAGCACACAGCAGTTAAATGAATGAAGATGAAGCATTGGGTAGAAAACAGAATGATCAACACAGGATCCACTCGCTTAACTGGATGATTATTTATGGACACTGGCTAGTTACTTAACATTCCCTGTGACCAATGTATATTTGCTATGATTATTACTACGATTAACATATGTTTGAGGACACCAACTGGAGAAAATCCAGTCACCTGTGTTAATTGATCTCTACCTCCTGGTAGTTCCTGGATGGCAAACTGACATGCACAGCAAGCAGCTTCATGGACTGAAGTTGAGCAAGGTCTGTCAGAGAGGGAAAATCCATATTAATGATATGCTATAAAACACTTTTTGTTAGTTACATATATTCCTTTACTTTCATTTCCCAAGAATAGCTCAGCTGTCAAAGCATTTCCAAGATTTCCATAGATTCGGCAAATACTGTGCGATTGAATTATTGCTCTGAGAGAAGCTGCAATTAAAACACATTAATCATTGTAACAAAGGATCCTTATTGAGGCTGACAAAGGTGGTGAAATCTGATGAGTAATTAGTCTGGTTAATCTTTTAAAAGTGAATTAAACCGCTAACAAGTTAAATCACTGTGATTTTCAAAATAAGCCTCCAGGGTGAGCAGAGAATGGGAATATTATCATCATTTTTAAAAGATATTTTCTTCCTCTTTCTCATCTCTGGGCTTGCATTGGAGGCCCTGGGTTAGAATAGTAGGACCCAGAGGAGCAGCTAGGGAGAATGAGGCTGGTCAAGCTTTTACCCACAATGATTTCTCAATATATCTAAGAAAGTCTTATAGTGGATGGAGGAGGAACCATGCATCGTGACCTTTAAATCTGATTCAGAACTAATATGGCACCTGCTTACCAGCCATTCTCAATGACCTCTGGCAGATATATCATGCCATTCTGATTTCTTTCCCACCAACCATGACAACAGGGTCACTCTTGTATAACTTTGCCTTTTGCCCTTCCCTCTAGTCAGATGGCTTATTCTTCCAGACAACACCTCTCCTCTTTGCATGTCAATTACTGTGAAAAATCTGCCATACCCTGAAATGAACTGAGATGGGCAAATGTGAACTAATAAATCATGGGAACTGGAACAACAGGATAATCCTTTGGGCTAAAGTCTTCACTTTGGCTGAGCCTCCACAACTTTTGGGAGGTTTAGTGGATGTTGTGATGCATGGTCCAGATGCCCTTCAGGTAGGAAGGACTTATTTCTCCAGCTGCTAGGAGTGCTGCTGGCATTTGGCCCTCAGCTGTTAGCCTTGAGTGAAGAAAGCTGCCCCTCCAAGGTCATGCTTCCTTCCAGGAGCAGCTGGTACCCATTTACTGATCAATGTGGTGGTATAAAGTCTGGCCTGACTTGGAACAACTCCAAGGGGGTCATTCTGATTCTGGAGTTCCCTGGGGGGTTGGCTAAGGCCTTTGCTGGGAGAGTATCGCAGCCCAATTTCTCCCTTACCCAATCTTAATTTCTTCTCCTCCCTATAGGTATTAATCACAAGAGGACTC